>NC_081573.1:15357385-15513476 GCF_022355385.1 Mustela nigripes | reverse complement strand
GGCTCAGGTCATGATCTCAGGGTCCTGGGATCGAGCCCCACATCGGGCTCTCTGCTCAGCAGGGAGCCTGCTTCCCCCTTCTCTCTCTCTGCCTGCCTCTCTGCCTACTTGTGATCTCTGTCTGTCAAATAAATAAATAAAAAATCTTTAAAAAAATAAAAATAAAAAAAATAAAAAAAACAAAATCTTTAGGGAAAAAAAAACAACTAATTTTCTTAAGGACAGTTGCTGAAAATGGAATAAATGAATGAATGTGAAATTATACATAAAAGTGGTTACACAAGCACTTGTTTTTAAGTCAGTCAGACTAATCATTCCAATATGAATAAAAAATTGAGGAAAATGGAATTTCATCCCACCCAGTGGCACTCTGCTTCAAGACAGGTGTCAGTATTATCTTACACACATTTCTTTCAGTTTCCCAAATTCTAGTTTAATGCCTCGTAGGACTTTTACATCAAGTAGTTTGTTTAAAATAAGTGAATGTTCCTTACAGTTATTTGTCCCTGTCCCTTATAACAGAATCTTTAAAAAGCCTATTTAAGTGACTTACAGCACATAGAGTGACCAGGTCACGCCCTTGGGAATACTTTTAAGTCTGTTACAACACATGGCTCTTATTTATCGTTACGGAAACTGGCGTCATTTAAGCCTTTAGGTGCTAATATGTTTCTGCCACATAGTGCTCCTTTTGAAATAAGGTAACACGAAAACTCTAGAAGACAGCTCTTGTTTCTGAGGATCATTGTGTGTGTGTTGGGGGGAATCGTCTTTGTATCTGGGCAGATCTTGGAGTCAAAGTACATTGATTAGGTTAAACGCAGAATTAGCTCAGTGCTTTTGACTTTCCTGCCATGAGCAGTCATTGGCCAGAGAGCCCAGGTTCTCTGGCTTTCCCAGGGATTTTTTGTTTTATTTTTAGATTTTATTTATTTATTTGATAGAGAGAGATCACAAGTAGGCAGAGAGGCAGGCAGAAAGAAAGGAGAAAGCAGGCTCCCTGCTGAGCAGAGCACCCAACTCAGGGCTCCATCCCAGGACCCTGGGATCATGACCTGACCTGAGCCGAAGGCAGAGGCTTTAACCCACTGAGCCACCCAGACGCGCCATGGCTTTCCCATTTTTTAATCCTATTCATTCATTTCTTCATTTGCTCCTTCAAGTATTGATTCATCTCCTGTCAGCTACCCCAAGAACTGGGGTGGAAGACTATAGGGAAAATGGCCTTTGTTGGGACTCTACTCTTCCAGTTCCACCTGTGTGACTGTGGCCAGAGCACTAAACTGCCTGTGCCTCGACTTCCCGGTCTATAAACTAGAGGTGGTGCTACTACCTGCCTCCTCAAATGGTAGTGGAGAGTCAGGGATTTCACACAGACCCACCATCCTGGGTGGAACATGATCCGAAATGACAGATTATTTGCTGCAGAAACATCCATGTGATGGAGGCTTCCCCAGGCCTTGCCGGGGTGCAAGCTCTTTCGCCTGTCTAAAATCCAAATTACCCAGAATTCCAAAATACGTCTGGCCCAAGAGGTTTGGAAGGGATCCCGCAGCATAAAAGCACTTAGCACGGTGCCTGGCACATAATTAATCCCGAGTTAATGGTACTAGTTTATTATTATTATTATTATTATTTACACGCATACCTCACCTTCCTTAATCATCATCATGGAAATGCAAATGATAACCACGGGGAGACACCATTACACGCCCACCTCAGTGGTTAAAATAAAAGACAACATAGGAGGAGATGAGGTCAGAGAATTCCATGGGAAGCCTTGTAGGGACTGAGGCTTTCTCCTCAGTATAGTGGGAAGGTTCTGAGCACAAGACGGACGTGATCTGAGTCATGTTAACAGAGCCCCTCTGGCTGTGTGTGGGAGCAGGGGTGGGAGCCAGGAAACTAGGGCAGAAGCTCCTGCCAAGTCCATGGTCCAGGCAAGAGACACTGTGCAGGGGAGTAAGCAGATCCTAATATTTTCAAGGTGGGTCCCCCAGTAAGTCTGAATGGACTGGGTTGGTGGGATCGGGGGCAGGGGAGCTGCCTGGGAAGGATGGCACTAAGGTTTTGGCCCCAGTACCAGGTGAAGAGTGAGGACATTGAGTCAAGGACCACCTGAGTAGAGGTTTGCAACGAGAAGGCGAAGGTGGTATGAAGAATCGAGAATACGCTTTTGGGTCTGTTAAATGTCAGATGCCTTTTCAGCAGCAGGGCAAGCCAGCTAGGAGGCACCTGGATGTTCAAGTCTGGAGTTGAGGGGAGAGGTCCAGGCTGCAGAAGGACATGTAGGAGTCCTCAGCGAAGAGACAGCATTTAAAGCCAGGAGACTAGACGAGATCACCAAGGGAGGGGTATTGCTGGAGAAGAAAAAAGCTGTCCAGAGTCACGGTGAAGAATCTGCCGAGCAGACTGGGAAGCAGTGCTGGGGGAGGGCGAGACCCAGGGAGCATGGAGCCCGGAGGCCAGGTGTGGGCAGGCAACTTGGGGGACAAGTGGGAGACGTGGGGGTGGGCTCAAGATGGCTTTGGAGGGGGGTGGGTGTGCTTTTTGTTTCTGAAGAGCAGTTTCAGGTTCATAGAAACTTGATCCCAGAGAGTCGTCCTCACAACTCGATAGCCCCTGGTCATTATGTCTCCCCTTTGTGTAGTGCATTTGTCATAGCTGATGAACTGATGTCCATTCTCCTTAGCTAAAGTCCCTCATTTGCATTAGGGTTCACTCTCCGCATTCTCCGTTCTGTGGGTTTTCACAGATGTGTGACATGGATCCAGCAGAGCAGGATAGAATAGTTTCAAGCCCCACCTGTTTGTTCCTCCTGCTCGCCCGTCCCCACGGCGGCCACTGACTGATCTGCTCCGAGACCCGGCCATGCGTCCACCTCCCCAGCAGACTCGAGCTGAGTGAACGTGGGGCCCCGTGTGTCCTGTTTGTCGCTCTGTCTCTAGTGCTCAGGCCACATCTGACACACTGTAGTTGCACAGTAAAAATGTTTGAAATTAATGTCTTCTCTGATTTGGACAGGGACCAGAACTTGAAGGGGACCTTGGAATCAGAGGCTGTCACTCCAGAGTGTGACAAAAATATGTCTTATGGACCTAAGCTTCTGTCCCCAGTGAGCCTCTTCCCTCCTCCTCTCCACGTGAGTGTTAGGGGATAGGAATGATCGGAAATGTCACCCAGACATCGGGTGCCCCCAAACTAACCGTTGTCCCCTGGCAGGACTGACATGGCTTCCCCATCTTTGAAATGGGATAATACCAGTATTGACCCCACAGAGCTGTCCTATGAAGTCAGGGAGATAATGTGGTGAAACACCAGAGGTGTTAATCAGTGTGAGCTGTTGTTGAGAGTAATAATATCATTACCGTTAGTCTGACTTCACGGCCCTCACCAGCTGGTGGGGGAGATAGATATCAAATCATCCCTCAAATAACCACATAATTTAACTGGCAGTTAAACTCTTATGGAAAAGCCAAGTTGCCTTGAGAGAGTAGCAGGGTGGGAGATGAGAGTCTTATTTGAAGCAGGGGAGTGGGTCTGGGAGAGTCTGAGGAGACTTTTCCTGAAGAAGTGCCTCTCCAGCCTAGACTTGAAGGATGAAGAGGAACTCCCCCAGGGGTGAGGTGTCTGGGGCAGAGAGAATAGCTTGTGCAGAGGCCCTGAAATGGTGCGTGGCTGAAACATGTTGGAGGGACCTGGTGTGTACCCTGAGTCGGGGCGGGGGGTATAGGGGAGCGGCGCTGAGTCTGCAGGCCTTGTGGTAAGAGATTTAGACTTTAATCCCACAGCCCCTGGGAGCCACGGAAGGGTTTTAAGGAGAGCAGTGATATTGTTCGGTTCAGTTTGGTTTTTAACTCCTGCTTGCACTTTCAAGGCTCTGTGTCCTGACTCCTTTCCCTAGGACAGTATGTACTGCCACTGCAATTTGGGGGGACGGGGGTGGGGTGGGGGAACAGCGTGTACCGCCTCTGTAAGCTGGGGGTGGTGGAGGACAGCTGCTGCAAGGTGGCGCCGGCGGGGGGCGGGGTAGGGGTGGCATGAGCAGACACTCCAGCCCTCCCTGGACCCTGGTACCTCGAAGCACACTGTCGCCTGGCCACTCAGTGTGGAGGGTTGAAAGGAGCCTTCAATAAGGAGAAGGTGCCCTGGTTCCAGGCTCACATCTCCCTGGGAAGGCAGTGGCTCGCCAGCCCAGGCCAGGCCACAGGGAGGCCCACAGCACAGGTCCCAGCAGCCCCGCCTCTGCCTCAGAAAGTCTCTGGGCCTTGCTGACCCAGGAGCTCTTCCTCTACGAGAAGGGACCCAGTGCGCTCCCCACGAAGATTGCCTTGTTTCCCCCCAGACCCAGAGCTGCCAAGAGTACCCTCCCTCCCTGGTTCCCTGTTTCTTTTATAAGATGCCAACCACAATGTTCTCTCAGTTCCCTCTTCTGGGCCAGGCCCCGGAGAGGAGCAGGACAGGATAGAGAGGGGAGTTTCCTAATTACCTTTGTCTCCTCAGCCTGGCCCAGGAAATAGCTGCTTTTGTGGGCCAGTTGTCTGGGGGGGGCCTTCTGCCAGTGCCCCCTCCAGTCTAGGCATGGTGTCAGACTCCTGGGGTGCAGAGATAACCGGGTACCCTGAGCGCCCACTCTGCTGGAGGGGCCTCTGTCGGTGGCTCGGTGAGTGGGGGCCCTCGCTGCCCCTTGCTCTGCAGTGCCCGCGGCTGCCTGCTCCCAGAGCGAGGAGGGTTCTGATCCCAGGAGGGTGGCCTCCCTCCAGTTGGGTGCCTTGCGTCTTAGGAAATCCACAAAGCTTGCAACTGGGGCTCCTTAGCTGTGCTAGCCACGCAGCCAAGAGACTCTTAAAGAGCCTCTTAAACAGATGGGCTCCCCATCCAGGCCCCGTGCTTGCTTTAAGTGTGTTCTGGCTATTGTTGACTCATTTAGTCCTCCCAACAGCCCCAGGAGGGAGATAGGATCAGTTTTATAGATGAGGACACCGAGGCACAGATAAGCAGCTCACTCATCTGAGCCACATAGCTAGAAAGTGGCAGAACAGGATTCAAACCCAGGCCATCTGGCTTCCTAATCACTGTGCTGTGACCGCCCCCCAACCACCACCACCTGCACACACACGCTCCTTATAGTGCTGCTGTGGATTTTTTCCTCTGTGCTTTTCATGATCAGTTTGTTGTCTGCTGTGTTGCCTGCCTACACTCTTCAGCATGTACGATCTTCTGGTGATAGGGGTTACGTGCTACAGATTATGCGTCTTGTAAGTTACTATAAACCCAGAATAGTATCTAGGGTAGTACCTGGAACACAGGAGCTGCTCAGTCAGTCTGGGTTGAATGAGTGAACCTAAGTTGCTGATGAAAAGGATGTCAAGTGACTGGTGCTCTAGTACTCTGCTGGTGGGGATATCAAATGGTAAGCCTCTTGCCAACACAGGTTAGCAGTTTCTTTCTTTTTTTTTTTTTTTTTTAAGATTTTATTTATTTGGGAGGGAGAATGAGAGAGAGAGAGTGCATAAGCAGGGGGAGGAGCAGAGGGGGAAGGAGAAGCACACTCCCCACTGAGCAGGAAGCCCCACACAGACACAGGGCAATTTCTTTAAAGTTAAATATGCAACTATCCTGTGACCCAGCCATTACAGTCTTGGGTATTTATCTGTCCCAGAGAAATAAGACTCACATTCACACAAAAACCTGCATACCGTTGTTCTCCTGGCAGCTGGAAACTGGAACCAGCCTAGGTGTCCTTCAGCTGATGAACAGTTAAACCAGCTCTGGTACCTCCGTACCATGGTAGCCTGCTCAGGAGCCAAAGGGAGCAGACTGTGGATAACATGCATCAGTGCAGATGAACCATTACACAGATGCCATCGAGAACTTTTGTAGCTAGAGGGGAGAAGTCAATGCCTGGCTTTCAAGCTTGGAAGGACAGGCTGACTCTCCCAGTAGGGAGAATGCAACTGGTGACTTCGGTGGAAGCCCGTGCTCCCGGACTGTTCGTTCTGAAGATCCCAAGGCCTGGACGAGTTATGCCCCATCTTACTCTGCCTGCGCTCTGTACCTGGAACAGCCAAGCCCGGATGACCGCACATGTGTTTACAGCATGGTCTGCAGAATGGTTTAAACCCACTGCTGAGACCTGCTGCTCAGAAACAAAAAAGATTCAAAATATGACCGCTCATGGACAAGGCACCTGGTCACCCAAGAGCTCTGATGGAGGTGGATAGTGAGATCAGGTTTTCCTGCCTGCTGACAGACACAACACCCATTCTGCAGCCCACGGATCTCGGAGTCATTGTGACTTTCAAGTCTTACTATTTAAGAAACATGTCTTATTGGGGCGCCTGGGTGGCTTAGTCGGTTTGAGTGTCCGACTCTTGGTTTTTGAGGGGTTCTGCACTTCAGTGGAGGAAGCCGCTGCAGATGTGGGGGAAACAGCAAGAGAACTTGACCTGGAAGTGGAGCCTGAAGATGGGACTGAACTGCAGCGATCTCATGATCGAACTTTGATGGATGGGAGCTCCTTCTCGTGGGTGAGGAAGGGAAGTGGTTTCTCGAGATGGAATCTCCTCCAGGTGACAATGCTGCGAAGACTGTTGACCTGAGGATTTAGACCATGACATAGACCTAGTGGATAGAACACCAGCAGGCTCTGAGAGGACTGACTTTTCTTTTCAAGCAGGTCTCCTCGGGGGTAAAATGCTTTGAAACAGCATCGGATGCGAACAGTAATCATTTGTGAAAGGAGGAGTTGATCAATGTGGCAAACTTCTCTGTTGTCTTTTTAAAAAATTACCACACCCCCCAGCCTTCAGCTACCATCTCCTCGATCAGTCTGCAGCCACCAACACCGAGCCGAGACCCTCCACCAGCAGAAAGATTACGACTCTCTGAAAGCACAGAGACGGTGGTCCACATTTTTTAGCAATAAAATATTTTTAAATTAAGACAGCTACGTTGGGGGTTTTTTAGACATAATGCTATTGCAAACTTTAAAAAGACATTATAGTCTAAATATAACTTTTGGGGCACCTGGGTGGCTCAGTGGGTTAAAGCCTCTGCCTTCGGCTCAGGTCATGATCCCGGGGTCCGGGGATCGAGCCCCACATTTGGCTCTCTGCTCAGCAGGGAGCCTGCTTCCCTTCCTCTCTCTCTGCCTGCCTCTCTGCCTACTTGTAATCTCTGTTTCTCAAATAAATAATAAATAAAGTCTTTTTTTAAAAAAACATAACTTTTATATGCACGAGAAACAAAATTCGTTTGAGTCACTTTATTGAAATAATCACCATATTACTGGCCTAGAACGGACCCCGTGGTCTCTGCGGGGTGTGCTGGTATGTGGCACCTTATGGTGTCATACACGTACACGTGAGTCTGCAGTTTCCTCGATAACAATTTCTGTTTCAAACAAGTTGCCAGTGAGACCGAAGCAGAGAGTCAGGGGGAGTGGAGGGTGGCTCTGGTCAGAGAGGAGTGGCTGTGGTTTGGAGAGGTTATCCATTCATCCTGAGGTTAGCCTCGAAGGGGTTCGGGCAGGGGAGGGACCTGGCCACATCAGCATTTCTGAATGAGCCTGGCTACTGCAGGAGAGACCTGGGTGTAAGAATCTGGTAGGAGAGAGCTACCGCAAGGGAACCTGAGCGTGGAGACAAATGAACCTGCTGGTGAGCCTTTTAGGGGTGTGGCAGCCCAGCACCCTGGGGAGAGGAGCGGAGGCAACTTCCAGATCCTAATTTGCGGATTTGGCCGCATGAGTCTGGGAAGGGGCTTTGTGTGCAAGGAAGGTGTCCTGGCTGCAGCCTTGTCATTCAGATGGGGAAAATGGCTTGATGATCACCCACACACCACCACGAGTCCCTAAGAACACATTTTACTCCGTTAATAAGTGTTATCAGCCAGCCCCTATGTCTTGTTCAGTGTGTGGATCACACAGGTGTAGACATAGGTCAAAATTCATTAACCTGTGCACTCAGAACAGGTGCACGTATGTGATCAGACCTCAGTAATTAAATATCATCCAGCAAATCATAATGATAATAAAACAGTTCATATTTATTGAGCCCTTGCTCTGTGCCAGGCTTCACGCTAAGCACCTGACGTGGGTCCATCCATTGTGTCAGCACGACAGTCCTGTGAGAGGGGTACTTCCGTTGGTGTTCTACAGCCGAGACCACGCTGGTGAACTCTCTGGCCCATGGTCACGGGGCTGCCAGCACAGGCTTTCCACAGGGCTTGGGTCCCTCTGAGTTCTTAGTTGTTTCGGCTGGGCCTTTGCCTTGATCCCAATGGAACGGTGATCCGCCGAAGCTGGTGGGGTCTCCTCGCTGAGGACTTCGGGCCACGTGCTAGTTCAGAGAGCCCCGCGGTAGTCAGATCTTCTGGGAGCCCGGATCCAGAAGTCCGACCTTTGATTCAGGAACAGAGCCGCCGCAGGAGGGCACGGGCTGGGCTTTCTTGTCCACTGTCCTCTATCTCCAGCCAGCTGGGGATTAACCCCCTGCCTGTATCCGGAGAAATAGAACATAGGATGCTTACTGCAGCTCGGCTCTTGTGATGAATGAGGGCAACAAAGTCACCCGCTGTGGGAGGTTCCTGAGTCCTTGCGCACAAAGGACCGCACAACCGGCGGCATCTGCGACTTTGCGTGTGGGGCCGTCTGCGCGGGCAGGGGACGTGCAACCTGAGACCTGTAAATAATCTCCTTGTGTTGGGATCATGGTGTCTCCGAAGCCCCCCTTTCCCTCTTGAAGAGATGTTTCCTTGGTAATAGAAAATGGCTGCCTCGTTTGTCGGTCCCAGTTAGGATGCTCTTAGTCACCAGTAGAAAAACCCTGACATCATTTGGCCAAATAGCAAAGAAATTTAACATGTCTCAGGGTCCATTGGCTGGTGGCAGTCAGGTGGGGTAGGATCAGCAGCTCAGATGTCTATCATAAAGGACTCAGGTTCTCAGCATTGGAAGGGGGAGGGAGCTTCAACTAGCTTCAACCTAGTATGGAGAGCTACAGATACAGGAATAGCTGTAGATGTAGATAGACATATGCCTCTTTGTCCCAGAATGGCTGCCAGTGACCATCAGGACCACTTGCTTTCTTGTCCACAGACATTGGAGAGGGGAAGAAAAGCCCAACCCTCTCTGTAATCAGTCCCGCTTGGGTCATGTCCCCCCTTTCACCAGGCCAGTCAGATCACCTGAAGAATGCCATATCTTGATCACCTTTGACCAGTTGGGTCCGTTATCCAGGAGGAGACGGAATGGGTAGAGAGCAGAAAATCAGATGCCTGCCACAGCTGGGAAGAGCCTCCAAACTCGGTCCCTGACCCAGGCTCATTAACTTAAAGAACTATCAGGCCCAACAGCTGGTCAGATTTGAGAACATGGAAATATGGTTTTCTTTTGGAGACATAGTGATTTGTGTCGTTTCTGCCTTCCGCCTGTTCATCTACCCAGACAGGTAGAGTTGGTCTCCCACAGACTCCGTGTCTGTTGGCAGAAACGGTGTGTGTGCTGCCTCCTTTATCAGTGGTTAGGTTTTTCTTCCTTCTTCCTTCATTTTCTGTCCTTCCCTTCCTTCTCCCACTCTGAGGTGTGTGTGGTGTGTCTAGAGCTATGTACACATATCCTTGCAAAATATACATTGAGGTTTGAATAAGAGCTTCCAGAAGTGGTTCGGGGCTCTGTATCTCAGTCTGTTTCTTCTGGTTTTTCCCCGAACAGCAGGTTTTGAGATGAGCCAGGCCACTCTGTGACCTCCCGTGTGTTGTGTCTGTCCACTGGGCAGTGGTACCTGAGGTGTATCTGTCACTCCTCGTGTTTCCAGTCCCCGGTGTGGCACCCAGGTCACTCCCAGCTCCCCACCGCCATAGATGGTACTCCGTGAGCACCCCCATACCTGTGTCCCTCTAAGTCTGTGGGGTTTGGATCCAGGGGTCATGTTAGGGCAGGAGACAGGCATTGCTTTCCCCCCAGCAATGGCCAGGGTGTTGTCCGTGAGGCAGCTGTGGCCCATGCACCCCCTCCCCCGCAGAGTGCAGTAGAGTCCTGCGTTCCCCATTCACTTGTCACTGTTTGCTTTTCTTCAACGTCCTTATTTGTGCCACGCCAGTGGAGCTGGGGTCTCAGATTGCAGGTCTGGCTGAAGGCTCCTTCCTGCCTTCTCCTGCACCTGTTACCAGACTCAGGCCTCCCTCGGCATGAGTGGCCCATCCAGAGATGAAACGAGGCAGGAAGGACACTGTCATCAGGGCCACGCTCTGGATCCGGCTGGCTGAGGTTCATGTCCTGATCCTGCCATCTAACCTGGCAGGTTGCTCAACCTCCCTGAACCTGAGTTTCTTGAAGTAGAAAATGGAAATGACAGGGGCGCCTGGGTGGCTCAGTGGGTTAAGGCCTCTGCCTTCAGCTCAGGTCATGATCCTGGGGTCCTGGGATCGAGCCCCGCTTCGGACTCTCTGCTCAGTGGGGAGCCTGCTTCCCTTCCTCTCTCTGCCTGCCTCTCTGCCTACTTGTGATCTCTGTCAAATAAATAATCTTAAAAAAAAATTTAAGAAAATGGAAATGACAGTAGTATCTGTATCCTAAGATAGTTTGAAGATATAAAGAGATAATACATTTAAAGCCTTGGGGGGGTGTCTGGATGGCTCAGTGACCCGCCAATTTCACAGGTAAGGGGGGCACCTGGGTGGCTCAGTGGGTTGAGCCTCTGCCTTCGGCTCAGGTCATGATCCCGGGGTCCGGGGATAGAGCCCCGCATCTGACTCTCTGCTCAGCGGGGAGCCTGCTTCCCCCCTCCTTCCGCGTGCTTCTCTGCCTACTTGTGATCTTTCTCTCTGTCAAATAAATAAATAAAATCTTTAAAAATAAAATTAAAAAAAAAAGTCTTGGGGACAGTAGTTAGCATCTGTGTGATGTGAAAATACCAGCATTTATTATCCCCGTCGTCACAGCTGAGGGTTGTAAAATATCTGAACATTCGGATCTTTTACCCTTCCTTTTCTTTTAATTCACCACAGTTTATCTGCCTGTGGAAGCATTTCTGGCTTCTCTCTGCCGGCTTTTTAGGAAGCTTGAGAGAGATTATAGTGAAACTTGTAAAAAGACAAATCGGGCCTGGATATACTCCTCTCTCCCACATTTGGGTGGGTGGTATACACTCATTTGCACGTATGTGGTTTTATTTTTAATTTTTTTAAATGCGATATGTGAATGTTTAAAAATGTCATTATAGAAGTATAGAAGGTAAACATTGAGAATCTTGCTCCTCCTTTCCCCGCATCCCCCTCCAGTCTCATTTCCCGGAGAGAACAGAACCACTGTGAACAGTTTGCAATGTTGCCACCATCCTGTTAAGAGTTCGACAAGGGGCCAAGTGACCTGGGCCTGCATCTTGATTCTGCTGCACAGCTGCTCCTGCCCGTGTGGCGGTGTGGTGTGTGACGTATTCGCACTGGTGTGGCATATTTGCACCGGCTCTCTGTGTCCTAATCTCTCCTTACAGGGACACCAGTCAGATTGGATTAGGACACACCCTGATGGTCTCCTTTTAATTTACCTTGCTGAAGGCCTTAATCTCCAAACTCAGTCACGTTCCAGGGCACTGGGGTTGGGACTTCAACCTCTCACTTTGACATCCGGAGCCTCAGGTTTCCTCCTCTATAAGATGGAGACAGTAACTGTATCTAAAGAGTTCAGGGCCTTTATTTTGTTTGGTTGTTTGTTTGTTAAGATTTTATTTATTTGACAGACATCACAAGTAGTCAGGAGTGGGGAAGCAGGCTCCCCGCTGAGCAGAGAGCCCCATGCGGGGCTCAGTCCCAGGACCCTGGGATCATGACCTGAGCTGAAGGCAGAGGCTTTAAACCACTGAGCCACCCAGGTGCCCCTAGCTCAGGGGCTTTAATGAACATATGATGTATAATGTGTGTATGAAGTGCCGGCCCGTGGTCAGTGTTATTTACTATTCGTGTCTGCACTTTTCTTGATGTTGGAGTCTCTGGGTCCACAGCTGTGCTTGGTGTTAGTAACTGACAAATGGCCTTCAAAAAAGCTTCTTCCAGTTAGTACCCCCACCCACAGAATAGGGACCAGTTTTTTCTTGCCTCTTGGTTTTTGTTTTAATAATGGAAAATTTCACATATTTCCAGCGGTAGAAAGAAGAGCACACAGAACCCGCAGGTACAGGCTTGTCACCCAAGCCTGTGGTTCCTGGCACATGGCCAAGCACGCTTCATCCATCCCCCTACCCCTGCCTTCGGATTTTGGATTAGTTTGAAGCAATTCTCCAACATGCGATTGTTTTGTTTGGGAGGGGTTTAAATGCCAGTCTCACCATGTGCCTGTGCCTTGTGGAAGAGAGGAGGCTGTTTCCATAAAATAATCATTGATTTATGTGGTGCTTTCCACCTTCCAGGTGCATCTCCTCCTTCACTCTCAGATGCCCCTAAAATGCAAGTGAGACAGGTGTATCTCAGGAAAATGGCATCTAGGTATTTCTAGGTATTACTCCAGGTATTCTAGGTGGAGGGAATTGGACTCCAAGAATCGGGTTAAAAGAGTGATGGAGGAACAGGGAAATCAAACAGGGACAGGGAGGCAGTCCTGAGACCAGACCCAGAGCTAGAGGGGTACAAGAGGGAAGTGGTATTACTGAGCCAAGGGCAGTAGGGGTGGAGGGTGAGAGGGAGAAGCACCCACATTGGCTCAACTTAACCAGGAATCCTGGGAAATGTAGTCCCCTGTGATACAGATCAGGGCCAGAGGTGGACAGGCAATGGACCAGTCAGGGAAATTGATACCCATTGTATAGATGAGAAAACCAGAACATCTAAATGGCCTGGGCAGGGGTGTGTTGCTTGGTGATAGGCTACATCTGGGACACTGGAGTCCCTTGGTCTCCCGAGAAACCTGAGGCAGCTCTTTGGGCCTTGTCTGCCAGCTGCTAGCCACTGCTGCCTGGGACAGGCCTCCCTTGGGAGGCTCAAGGCCATTTGCCCATGGTTACAGTTTTTTCCTTTATTGGAGGGATCTTCTCCAAGCTCCCCCCACCCTAGATTTGGACAACACACTCCCTTTGTTCTTGTCAGAGGACTGGGTAGTGCCGTGACCTAAGGAACGCCTTCCCCAGGACTCTGTGCCTACAGGCAGAGCCGCACACTCCTGGAGCTCCCAGCTTTGTGGGGTTGGGGGAGCCTCCAGGACCACAGGTGGTGCCAGATATGCAGACAAGGGAGTTCAGCAACATGCGGGAGTTAAATAGAAGGGTTGGCAGTCCGTCCTCAAGAGAGCCCCCAGTTAGAGATGATGAGGATTGCTAACAGTACCTGGGCACTTCTCATGACCCCAGCGTCCTGGGATCAAGCCCAGCATCAGGCTCCTTGCTTGGCGGGAAGCCTGCTTCTCCCTCTCCCACTGCTCCTGCTTGTGTTCCCTTTCTCCATGTCTCTTTCTCTGTCAAATAAATAGATACAATTAAAAAACAAGAAACTGGGTGCTTCTCATAAAGCAGGCCTGTTCCAAGTACTTCACACGTCACATGGATTAACTTCTTTAGTTCTCACAGTAATCCTGTGAGGTCGGTATGACTAGTACTCTTAGAGAAGAGAAAGAGTTAAGAGGTTTGCCCAAGTCACATCAGCTAACATTCCTGGTGATCACCTGTGGAGCCAGGCTCTGCTCCACAGCTTTATGTATTAGCTCATTTCTTAAAAAGATTCTTCTCATTTACTTTTAGAGATAGAGAGACCACAAGCTGGGAGAGGGAGAGAGAGAATCTCAAGTAGCATCCATAGCTGAGCATGGAGCCTGACATGGGGCTCGATCTCACAACCCGGAAATTGCAACCTGAGCCAAAATCAAGGATGGGACACTCAACTGACTGAGCCTCCCAGGCGCCCCTACATATTAACTCACTCAGTGTTCATGTCAGCCCTGTGAGGGAGGTACTTCTGTTATTTCCATTTTACAGGTGAGGTAACTGAGGCACAGGGAGGTTGAGTGGCTGGCCGAAGTCATATGGCCGAGCTGGGACTCGAGCTCAGGCAACCCGCTCTCTGACTTCACGCCCTTAGCTGGCACACCGCGCTGAGTCAAAGATAAGAATTGCCATTTGCTTGCAGGGTGCTTTCTCCTATACTTTTTCAGATTTTATCTCCTTAAAGGAGAGACAGATCATGGTAGCCATCTGAGAAGCAAGGAGACCGACAGGATGAAAGAAGTGGAGGGCAATAGCAGCGAGCACACATTCCCAGCATCACATCAGGTCCTGTCTAAGAGCTGCACACACAGGGCTTATCAAAGTTCCCTCCCAGGGGTGCCTGGGTGGCTCAGTGGGTTGAGCCTCTGCCTTTGGCTCAGGTCATGATCCCAGGGTGCTGGGATCGAGCCCCGCATCAGGCTCTCTGCTCAGTGGGGAGCCTGCCTCCCCTTCTCTCTCTGCCTGCCTCTCTGCCTACTTGTGATCTCTGTCAAATAAATAAATAAAATCTTAAAAAAAAAAATAAATAAAGTTTCCTCCCAAACCCTGTGAGGTAAATACAGATGAGGGATCTGAAGCTAGCAGGGGAAGAAGCCGCCTTTTTCAGAGCTGGGAGGTATGATGTGGTACTCTGGTCTGGTGCAGCAGGCTCTGGTACCTGCGCTGTCAGCGACCCCCTGCAGATCTCCAGGGAAGTTGGTCAGGATCATTCACCAGACGCTGACTGTGTGCCGAGCACTGTGCTGGTGCTAAGAGACAACAGTGAACAGAACTGGCATGGGATACTCATCCTCAAGGCGTTTGCATTCAAGTATTTGGATTCAGGCAGGACTGGTGTTTGGCAGTGCTCACCAGCTGCCATCCGTTTTAATTGCCTATTGCCTGCGCCATACTGGTTTCTAAATACTTTGTATCTCAGCCTGGAATATAAGTAATAGATACTCCGCAGTTCTGGGATGCTCCACATGTCAGAAGCCCAGGTGTGTGCTTCTGAAACCATTTTTTAGCCTTTCCTCATGGTTGCAAAATGGTTGCTGTGGCTCCAGCTATCACATCCTGTCATAACCACAAGGCAGGATGCAGGGAGCCAGTCAGGACCATGTTTCTGCTCTTTTATCAGGAAGCTCCCCCCACCCTCCCCATCTAGCAGATTTCCAGCAGATTTCTCAGCAAGAAAAGTGAATGTCTGGTTTTTTCAGCATTAATATTGGCAGGTAAGCAAAGGAGAATAGGGTTGGAATGTTATGGGGACACCAGTGAGAATGTTTGCTCTGGCTTAGGGAGTGACCTCCGCCTTCTGCTTAGGCCTGACCCCTGGGGTTTTTTCTTCCTGCCATGGACATGGGTGCATTTGCTCATGCAACAAGGCAGCAGAGCCCAGAGGTTAGAAGTATGGACTCTGGAGTCAGTCAGCAGGACTGGAACCCAGCTTTGCCATTTACCAGCAGTGTGACCTTGCGCTTCAGTTTCCTGGTGTATAAAACAGAGATGGAAATAGTACCTCTCAAAGGATTGTTGTGCTGAGTGAAAGGGTGAATCTGCATAAAGCTCATAGAACAATGCCCAGTGCATTTGAGACCCAGATAAATGTCAGACCGCATGATCTTCATTCTCCTGTTCACCGGATGTCCACGAGCATCTCTTCTAGGGGCCCGAAGCCCCAGGGAGGTGGGAGAGGAGGGGTGGTGCCTGCTCCCAGCAGCTGGGCTTGTGCGGGCAGCACCCAGGGGAGTGCCAGGTAGATGGCCTCTGCAGACACCGCCTCTGGAAGAGGCTAGGCCAGACTGGAGCCCTCAGGGCTTCCCAGGAGAGGGGGTAGCGGGTGGGGTCAGGGAAGGCATCACTCAGGAAGCAGCTTGGGAAGTGGGCCTAAGGAAGAAGAAGGGTCGATGTGCAAAGTGTAGGGCTGTTACTGCTGGCAGAGCCCAAGGCCAAGGAGGGAGGCAGGGACGCTACTCCAGGTCCGCAGGTTGGGACTTAGCTGGGAGTCCTGGGGGTGTATGGCCTATGAGTTACAGATATTTGGCAGAGGGAAATCATCTTTGGATCCAAGTTTTAAAAAAAAAATCATCTAGAGGTGGCAAAACCGTTGTTTGGTTATGAAGAAAGGTCTCTGGAAGAGGAGGTCTACAGCCTCCATTTTGGTAATATGGAATCTCTTATTGGGCACTTAATCGGACCCTGTGTCATGTGGTTTATAGTTATTCCTCAGTGAGCCCTCCCAGCCCCCTGGGAAGTTAAGGGGAGGCATTCCTGTTCTCCAGAAGAGTCACTCGCCCTTCCCGGGGTGTTCGGTCATTGCCCCTTGAGCATGTGTGTTCAGTGCCTACCACCCGCCAGCTCTGTTCTGTGTGGTGGGGAGGGAGCAGTAGAGAGTCCGCGTTCTGTGGGGCTCATGCTTCTGGTGTGGGGGATCCACAAGGCGGCAACGAAATGGAGAAGCGAATCGAAGTCAAGCTTTCCCCAAAGCCAGTACTCCTGACTGAGATTCAAGATGCTGCTACAAAGTGGTTAGGGATACAGGCTCCCATCCAGCCTCATCTCTTCCTAGCTCTGCGTGACCTTGGGCTAGTGACCTCCCCTCACAGAGCTTCAGTTTCCTTATATGTAAAATGAGGATCTGGGTGGGACGTCAAGACTGGAGTCTGCTACCAGTAACAGGAAGCCAGCAAGCTTAACTAAGGCGACAGTTCTGTGGCACATAGGAAGGGAAGGGGAGTATGGGGAGCCTGGGGCAGGGCCCCCGGCTGGGAGAGTGGGCTCCTCTGACTCCTTGCCCTGCTGTCCTCAGCCTGTGGCTCATGATCACAAGATGGCTGCCTCACCTCCAGGTATGGTATCCACATTCCAGGGAGGAGAAGGGTGGAAGGGGAAGAGCTTACTCCTTTCTCCTGGAAAGCAGGAGCTTTACTAGAAGACCCTATCCCCACCCCGAGCAGACTTCCACCTAACCTCTCACTGCCGAGAATGGGACACAGAGTTGGCCCGAGCTGCAAGGGAACCTGGGAGAGTGGGCTTTTTGGATGGGCATCCTGCTGCTGCAGACAGATGCAGACTTCTCTCAAGAAAGGAGGGGGCGTTTGGATTTGCTCAGCACTGGAGGTCATGCACCTGCAAGTGTGAGGCCTCCCAGAGCAGCCCCCCAATAGCACGTAACACAGTCTCCTACTGAGGGCTTGAGTTCTTGTCGAGAATGGACGCTGCCCGGTGCTTGTTCTCCACTGCCCATTGGGAGTGAGGTTCCTGGCCTCCGAGCATCCTGAGCAGCGCCCGTGAGCCCATGAAGACCTGCATGGGAAGGAGTTTGAGGTACATCCCACCCCGTAGGAAAGCTGGGGCTGGCTTCTGTTTGGAAGGTTGTCTGTTTTTTCTTAAAGCTGAGCCCAGCCCTGGCAGCTGATGTTGGCCCAAACATACTGACCTGAAATGGCTTGTGTGTTTGTATCTCCATAGTGCTCTGGTCTGAGGAGTGTGGGAGCAAGAGGAGGAGTGACAGCCCACATTTCGGTGACATGATCTGGCACAGCGCCCTGTACCCACCTGGTATTCAGCTGTGGACTGAGGGCTGGGAGCTCTTCTTCTTGTGAGGAAATAGCCAGATCCTCTGTGCCAGTGCTGTCCCTCTTCTGGGCCATGCCACTCCTTCCCCTCCCCCTCCAGGGTTGGCCGACCAGCCTCCTCCCGGGACTCTGCTGCTCATCGGGTTCGTTACCTACATGGCTCCAATCATGCTGGGGCCTTTGCACCTGCTGTCTCTGTCCCCTCACCTACCACCACCCCTTCCGTGCAGCCTTCCTTGACCACCCCCTGTGCAGCGCCGTGTTTTACCCTTTATCCTGTCCCCAGCTCACTTTGTGCTGACACGTGTACTTGGTAAAGACACTCAGGTCATGCCTGTGAAACGGGTCTACGTCCTTCACTGCTTTCTTACATAGTTGGTTCCCAGGAAATATGCATCTGGTGAATGGAAATCAGTTACGTGAATGGATACTTCCTGCTTTGTTTCCCTGATTTTGAAAACACATTCATTAAAGGCAATTTGGGAGACTCCAGGAAGGTAGAATGAGCACATTTTCAGAAATCACTGGGAGTCCCAGCATCAAGACCTACCCCAGTTAACATTTTTGAGCAGTTTTTTTTGTCAGGCTTTTTTCTGTGACTGCATCTGTACATGTGTATAAATGTTTGACATCCTAAGGTTGTGCAGTGAGACGTGCGGTAATTTATTTACCCATTCTCCTGTTGTTGGACATTGGGGTCGGTTCTCTTTTTTTGCTTTCTAACCAATGCCATAAATTTTTTTCTTCATTTCATTGTTTCTTTGGGATCAGTTCCCAGAAGTAGCATTACAGGCTCAGAGGGTAAGAACATTTTTAAAAGCTGTTGCCAGATTGCCTCTAGAAAGGTTCCATCAACTGTGAACATTTAAAAAAAAAAAAGAAGAAAGCTGTCCTAGGAATGAGTAGCTGATTTCCTGGTGTCCTGGGCTCCTGGAGAGCCATTGTTTTAGGCTCCTGAGGGCCTACTACCCGCTTCCACTAACCGCTTCCAGTCCTCCTGCCTTGGTCTTAGTCCCCCGGGGCAGGATGTTTGATTATTGTGTTGTCCAAACAGAGCTGCAGGCTTTCGCCGTCTGCCAGCTGGTCCTCGGGCCCACAAGAGGCTCTGACCCTAGTCAAGGGTCAGGACTAGAGTCTTTCTAGAGCTCACCGTGGGATCCCTGCAGGGGCTAGCATGGCCCCACAGCCCCTCTGCCCTGTAAGCCCTCTTCCAGGTGGATGTGGGTCCTTGCCTCTCTGTCCCCCAGTGTCATGTGGTGAGCTGTCCCAGAACCGCTGCTGTGCGTGTAGCCTCTGCTCTCACCGCCTCCCCCGGGTCCAGGAGGAAGTGCATGGTCCCTCAGCACACCCAGGATGTTTGTGCTCCGCTGGCCCGGTGAAGTGGCTCTGCCAGTTTTGGGAAGTGGAAACTCTTCTCATGGGAGAGAAAGTGAATTTTGAGCCAGGGAAGCGAGAGTGACTGGGGTGGCTCTGGGTGTGTGTATGAACACACACAGGTCTTCAAAGAGGGTCTCATTTTTTTTTTTTAAGATTTCTATTTATTTGTTTATTTGAAAGAGAGCTGGCAGGGGTGGAGGGGATGGAGAGGGAGAGGGAGAGAATCTCAAACAGACTCTGTACTCAACACAGAGCCCAGTGCAGAGCTCCATCCCAGGACCCCAAGATCATGACATAAGCCGAAACCAAGAGTCGGGCCCTTAACCTGCTGAGCCACCCAGGTGACCCTCAAATAGGGTCTTACCTGTTTTTTTTAAATCGCATGTGTCATACAAGCTCATTGTTTAAAATGAACTGATACAGTGCAAAAGACTTTAAAACTTTGGTATTAAGAAACCTAACACTTGCACCAAGAAGAATATAAAAGGTAAATACACAGTTTAGTGAACAGTGATGAAGCAAGCACACATATAACCCCCACATCAAGAAAGAGAATCTTGCTAATACCCCAGAACCATCTCTGTGACCCCACCATCCAAACCCTCTCCCTCCCCTGGAAGCCTCTACTCTTCCAGACTTCTGTGGTCACCATTTCTTGCTTTTTGAAGGTTTGTTCGTCGAGGAGAGTAACTCTAAGTAACATTGCATCCTGCCTGTTCTTGAACTTCATATAAATGAAATCATGCCTCTTTTGCTCAGAATCCTGTCTGAAAGCTGCGTTCTGGTTTTGACGTCAGCACATTTCTGGGACCAAAGCTCATTTCCACGGACACACAGACAAGCTTTACAAATGTTCGTATTCATGCATTTTGTTTGAGGAGCCTTAGAAAAAAAATATAATGACTCCAATACTGGTGCGATTATTAAGGTTTTAGTAAGTGAGCTGGTTGAAAGGATTATCTTAAACAAATATTAGTACAGGTGGTCCACGATGGTGGCCAAGTGGAGACGCGTGACTTTGAGAAGGTTGGGAGCCAGGAGGTTGAGGATAAGACGATCACAGGCGCACACACACTGTCCCTCCCCTCCCTGGGGTGACCACTTACAGTAGAGACCGCTTCTCCAGATCTTTGTTCTGCATCATCCTAGGTGGTTATATGGATATAAAATACATAGCATGGAGTTTTTTTAAATACATATTTTTTTTCTAATTGTAAGAGAGAGTATGCTGTTCTTCTGAACCACTTCCGAGTATGTTCTTCGTGAAGTTTGAGTTTATTCTCTGATTAAAGCAGCCAACCAGCCAACTTCCTTGTAGGATTCCAGGTCAGGGTGGGGGTAAGACTGGACAAGACCTGCGTAAATCCTTCCTGGAATATGAGAAATTGGGAGCACAAACAGTGCCACACGTGCCAGTGGTGATTTTACTCAGCAGACGGTTTGGGATCTGCCTCCTGCTTTTTTTTTTTTTTTTTTTTTTTTAATAATCTTGGCCAATTCCTTACCCTCTCTCCCTTCCTGCCGATTCTGGGAACTGGGAATGTGGGAGAGAGTTAGAAGGGACCAGGCAGAGGCTGCTTGGCCTGGGACACAACCTCAGTGGTGAGTTAACATGGGATTGTGACTCAGGAGCCAGAAAGAAGCAGAGCTATGGCCGTCTGTGTGTGCACATGTGTGAGAGAGACACACCCAGAAGGACACAGACAGGTGTGAACAGGGACGTAGAAACAGGCGATGGCGATGCAGAGAGATGGAGCCGAGATGGAAGTAGACAGGGACAGGGACACAGAAACAGGATATCAGTTGGCTAGTTGACCAGCTGGTTGGCCGGCTGGCTATTCACTGGATAATTGGTTGATTATTGGTTATCTGGTTGGCTGACTAGTTGTTTATCTGGCCAGGTCGCTGACTGGTTTGTCTGGTTTTTTCTTTTCTTTCCCTTTCCCTTTTCTCTTCCCCTTGCTTTCCCTTCCCTACCCTTCCCTTCCCTACCCTTCCCATCCCATCCCATCCCATCCCATTCCATTCCTTTTCCTTCCCTTTCCTTTTCCTCCCTTTTCCCTTCGCGTTCCCTTTCTCTTCCCTTCCCTTTCTCCTTCCCCTCCTCTTCCCCTTCCCCTTCCTCTTTCCCTTTTTATTGAACTCAGCAGAGACCTATGGAGGACTCCCCTGATCTCAGCCCTGCTTTGAACCTGGGCGAAGAGTGGTGAGCAGCGGCTGTGGGCATTCAGGTGTCTGACCACTGCTCCCCGCCCCTCCCCCATGAGGGTGCTGTGAGTGCAGCGGCTGAGTGGTTCTCATTGAGGATTTTCAAATCCTGAGTAGGGATATATATGTGTGCTGCTTCTGTGCCCTTACCGTGGGGAGTGGGATCGCAGGGCGATCATCTCAGGCTCCTCCAGCCCTGCTCTGGTCTGTGTTGGGGCCAGGATTTAATCATCAGGATCCCAGCGTGAGCCTGATTTCCGTCTTAAATCACCGAGAGATGGAGAGCAGGTCTTTATAAAGAGGCCCATCATGTTCACAGCTCTATCCCGACTTTTTATTTTTTTAATTTATTTTTGAATATTTATTTATTTGAGAGAGAGCAAGCAAGTAAGAGAGAGCACAATCAGGGTGAAGGACGGAGGGAGAAGCAGACCCCCTGTGGAGCAGGGAGCCCAAAGTGGGGCTTGATCCTGAGACCCTGGGATCATGACCTGAGCCAAAGGCAGATGCTTAACAACTGAGCCACCCAGGCACTCTTTCCCTGCTTTTTAGAAATGACAGTGGTTCTGGTGGCCATAGATTCACCTACCTGGTTCCAGTCCTCCCTCTGCCTTTTACCTCACAGGGAGCTAGCTTGTCTCTCTGAATCTCAGTGTTCCCTTCTGTAAAATGGGGAGAGGAGTAGGGCCCTCACCTCAGGATGCTGCATGGTGTGAGTAGGGCCAAGCATGAGGCCAGGGCTTCTCAGTACGGCCGCCAATATTTCATGTAGTTTCAGGAACTGGACCACTGGAACTGGCCTCCAGTCTGGGCTCCTGGGGGCCTGAGTGCCAGTTTTTGTTCTTACTTTGGACAACCTGTCTCTCAAGTTGGTCACGAGGCCGACCCTGGAATCAACCAGAGCCAGGTCTAGCCCCCGCTCCTCCTCCCATTCTCTCTGTGACCTTGAAGAAGCAGTGTCCCCTCTCAGAAGGTCAGTTTCTCCATTCTAAAATAGCAGTGATGAGACCACGGCCTCAGTGGACCATTAGAAGACGGGTTCTGTGGCAGCGCTCCACCCCGGCCAGGGACTGGCCTTCAGCAGCCCCAGGGGTCAGGGGCAGGTATGGTGATTACTGCTGGCAGATGGTGCTCCCCAGGATAACAAGCTTCACTCCCCTCCCCTCCCACTGCAGGGCCCCCCGACCCCCATCCCTCCACAGAGCTCTTCAGGTGAGGAGAAGCAGAGCCAGAGATGCCCCCCCGGCCAGCCCCCAAGAACAGGACGGAAAGAACAGGGCTTTAACAGATGTTCCTTGACAAGGATTCCCTGGCTGTATTTAATCAAGATTGTCAAATATTGATTTAATCTCCGAGCCCAACAGATGTGATCTTAGCAGGTTTCGGTGGCAATTAGCTGGGATTAGTGTGCAAGTCAGGCTCCATGCTGACAAGACACCATCTTCTGAAGGAGGCTTGGCCTGGTCACAGGAATGAGCCCATCGGGGGACATACTAAACATCCAGCCACCGCTCCGGCCTGGGCAGCAGCAGCCGTGGGAGCAGACCCCGAAGTGTTGCCCCCTTCAGTCATAGTGGGGACTCTTGGGGCTCCAGGGAGCAGCTGTTCATCAAAAAGTTTCAGCATCAGAATAAATGTCATGGCTATGCCAGCGCATGTGATGTCTCCCCAGAAGTGGCTTCCCCAGCCACAGAGCCCTTATCGGGCCTCCAGCCAGCACAGCCCGATACCGTCACCAGAGTGCACACGCTCTGCTGCAGCTCCTGGGTGGGCCTGGCACGCGTGCCCCTGCTCCAGGAGGCATCCTTTTGTAATTCTGCATTTCAAAGTCTCATTTGAAGTGAGTAGGACTGTGCCCAGAATTGGAACAAGATGCTTCCTCCACATGCGCTTTGGGGGCCAGAGCAACATGCTCTGGTCTCACCCACCGAACCCCCCCCCCCCATGGACTAAGAAGGGGCACCTCCCTATGGCCCTGGCTCCAGGCCGCTGGGAAGGAGGGGCTGGCCCAGCTTCTGGTTCAAAGCCGACCACCCTGGATGACCTGGCTCCCGAGCCCTGAGCCACCAGGGTTCATGCCAAGGCTACATTTGGTTCTATTTGTTTGCTTGAGGTTTCGTTTTTTATTATGTAAGTAAAATGTTAGTAGCTAATACTCACGCAGGAACACTCGAAGTCTTTGCAGTCGTTACCTCACAACATCCCTAGGAGTAAAGTGCTATTATTACCTCATTTTACAGATGAGAAAACCAAGATGTAGTGAGGCTAAGTGACCTGCCCAAGGTCTAGGTAATTAAGTGGCAGAGCTGGGAATTGATCCTGAGTCGTCTTGGCTTCTAACCCCTGTGCAACAGCTGCCACAACCGGAAATCTCCAAGATCTGATAATAAGTAAGAAAAGCAACTATTGAGGCTGTTTATTATTTTTAAATTCATCTCTCTATATGAGCATGTAATTACACAAGTATTTAACCCACATAACTCCGACCCTACTGGCTCGCAGGCTGAAACAAAGGCCAGATTGCTGCTGAAGCATCTATTCTTTTTTTTTTTTTTTTTTAAGTTTTTTTTTTTTTTTTTGACAGAGAGAGAGGGAACACAAGCAGAGGGAGTGGGAGAAGGAGAAGCAGGCCTCCCGCGACGCCTGCCTCCATCCCAGGACCCTGGGATCATGACCAGAGCTGAAGGCAGAAGCTTAACAACTGAGCCACCCAGGCGCCCCTGAAGCATCTGTTCTAACTGCATTCTGTCCTCCCAGGGCTTTCCAGGGGGCGGCTTTCCCTCCACCCATGTTTCTCATCATGTACTTACTTTCACAACTGTAGACCTGAAGCCCGAGACACCCCTGCCCTGGGCAGTTGTGAGCATTTCCTTGTAGAGACAGAGAAAGGTCTGGAAGAAAGCATACAGACCTATTCACGGGGCTCCTCTCCAGGATGTGGATTCAGGGCAGGCCTCATAGGGGGCTTTGAGAGGGCCTTGAACTTACATGTTTATAAGAATTAAAGAACAAACAGAATTTAAAAAAAAAAAAAATTGTCCTTTTATCTTCAACCTGGGTTTTACTCCTTAGAAGTAACCACTGTTGAGCGCCTGGCTGGCTCAGTGGGTTAAAGCCTCTGCCTTCAGCTCAGGTCATGGTCTCAGGGTCATGACGGAGTCCCGCATCGGATTCTCTGCTCAGCAAAGAGCCTGCTTCCTCCTCTCTCTCTCTCTCTCTCTGCCTGCCTCTCTGCCTACTTGTGATCTCTTTCTGTCAAATAAACAAATAAAATCTTAAAAAAAAAAAAAAAGTATCCACTGTTAAACAGTAGGGTGGGTATCCTCCTAGGCCCTTTATGGACATTTATGTTCTCTTGCTCTCACTTTCTCTCTCTAATGAAATCCACCCCCTTTTGTTAAAGCCAAATCATTTTATTTTTTGTTTCATTCTGCAGTTTACCCCTTTCCCTTCACAAGTGGAGGAACTCTGGAGCAGGGTTGCCTGGGTTCCAACCGCAGAGCCACTGCTCTGCAGCTGAGTGACCTTGGTCAAATTACTCAGCCTCTCTGGACTCTGTTGGGTGGGCTTTAAAAGGAGGCCAGTGGGGCGCCTGGATGGCTCAGTGGGTTAATCCTCTTTGCCTTTGGCTTGGGTCATGATCTCCAGGTCCTGGGATCGAGCCCCACGTCGGGCTTTCTGCTCAGCGGGCAGCCTGCTTCCCCATCTATCTCTGCCTGCTACTCGGCCTACTTGTGACCTCTTTCTCTGTGTCAAATAAATAAACAAAATCTTTTAAAAAAATAAAATAAAAGGAGGACTGTGATAGCCTCTCCCTCACAGGGTTTCATCAGGATGAAATGAGTTAATGTGTGTAAAGCACTTAGTCCAGTACATAGTGAGCACTCCTGAGTGTAAGCTCTACCTGTTCATTTCTAGCCATGTGGGCCTCCAGCGCTCACGGCAGGGGGCTCTGCGTCTCTGTTCATCTCTGTTCATCTCTGTTCATCACTGCTGCATTGTGTCTCTGGAGTAGAGGCAGCCGGACCCATTTAGCCCGTTCTCTGCCTAAGAACTATTAAGTCTTCCTACGGCTTCCATGTTAACACATTGTGGCGGCATGAGTGCCCCCCCAGCAAAACCGCCGTGCACCTGTGTTTCCACGTGCACTGGCGTGACTGAGTGACAGATTCCTAGAAATGGAATTGCTGGGTTAAAATAGTTGCACACCTGATGTTTGAGCACATAATTACCGTTCCTTCTCCCCACTCCCCCAAGGAAGGGAAAGAAGCTGTATTTGATTTATACACTTGGAAGTGAACAAGCCTCTCGGGAACTCAGACTCCCAGGTCCCTCACTGGTATGAGTGAAGGGGCTGTTAAGATTTCAGTTAGAAGCATCCATTCTCTGGGTTCTTTGACCTTAAATACAAAAGTGCAAATAAAATGTATATATATTTGGTCTCTATCCCCAGTTCCTGGCCCAGGAGTTTCTAAAACCCTTGGAATTTTCTGAGTGTTACGGGTGATAGGAGCCTCTTTTGTTCTGTAGAATAAGCCCCCTTTCAACCGTACCTGAGTTTATGCTAATGAAGTGATTCTTGGTGGACTCCTGGATAGCTTCGGGATTGGGGCTGGTTGCCAGGGAAACCAGTCCTGTGATTAGAGGGTTTGAACTTTCAGCCCCACCCCCCCCAACCTCTGGAGAGGAGGGGTTCGCAGGAGTCACCAATGGCCAGTGATTTAATCAATCATGCCTACATAATGCAGCCTCCCTAAAACCCCAAAGGATGGGGTTCAGAGAGCTTCTAGGTTGGTGAGTGTATCCACATGCTGGGAGGGTGGTGCACCCCCAAATTCCATGGGACTCAAGACCCTTCTGGACTTCATCTTGAGTATCTCTTCATCTGACTGTTGATTTGTACCTTTTATAAGAAACCAGCAATAGTAGGTGAAATATCTCTCACTTCTATGAGCTGTTACAGCCCATTACCGAGCCTGAGGAGGGGGTTTTGGGACCCCTAGTTTGTAGCCAAGTCAGATGAGTAGGTACCCTGGGGACTCTTGATTAGCATCAGAAGTGGGGGGCAGTCTGGTGGAACTGAGCCCTTAGCCTGCATGGACTCCAGGTAGTAAGTGTGGGGATTAAATTGTGGGACACCCCGTCAGTGTCTGCAGAGAACTGGAGAATTGCCTGGTGTGGAAAATCCACACATGTGGTGTCGGAAGCATTGCGAGTGTAGTACTCAACCGGGTAGCCCTGCTCAGGGCCCTGCTGCGGGTCCACAGGAGGCTGCTGGAGCAATCTCTGCCTGGGGGCTTCCTCAGGGGACTTCTGGAAGTTCCAGCCATTTTGTTTACTGGGAGCTCTAAGGGGTACTATGGACGCTTGAATTTCCAGTGAAGTGGAGGAAGACATACAGGGGAGAAAACAGATTCCTTTTTTCTTTCTTTTTTTTTTTTTTTTTAATTTATTTGGGGGGAGGGGTGCACGAGCTGGGGGGTGTTCAGAGGGAGAGGAAGAAGCAGGCTCCCAGGACCCCCAGTCATGACCCAAGCTGAAAGCAGATGCCTAACCCAAAGAGCCACCCAGGTGTCCTGAGAAAACAGATCTTTAACCGGAAGTCAGCGGAGCTGTTACTGACGTCCTCGAGTTTTGTCCTTACGAATTGATTTTTGAAGATACTTGCATCATTTGTGTATTCGCACAACACGCTCATTTGGGCTTCCACCTCTTATTTAAAGTGAAGTGGCAAAGGTGTGGGAGGCAAACCAAGGAGATTGGGGATCCTAGCTGCTCCACCTACCTACCTACCCGCCAGGTGACGTGGCCATGTGACCTTTGCCTCATCTGTAAAATGGGTATGCCGGAAGTCCTTGCTCTATAAGGTCATTACAGCACACGTCCATACATGCCAAGTGTGTGCATTCCCATCAGCATTGTGTTATCACCCCCTCCCCTGCCTGCCTGTGTGGCAGGAACACACGTGGTAGACCCTTGTCCCCTGCAGGCTTAGAGCTGCTCGAAGTCCAAGGGGGACCAGAGCTACTCAGAGGCTTAAAAATCCAGTGAGCTAATCCCATAGCCCAGGGTGTGTGCCGACCCCTGGGAGCTCAGCGAAGGAAGGCTGAGAACCATTGTGTTTGTGGTATGGGAGGAAGTTAGGAAGGAGAAGACCGGGTAGGTCGGCTGCCCTGGGTGGGGCCCAAGGGTGTGGACAAGACGTCCCAGAGCAGCAGTTCCCTGAAAAACCTCCTGCCGTGGTCCCCATGCCCTTCAGACCCAAGAATTTCCATTGTATGTGACCCTCACAGCAGCCTCCAGCCCTCACCTGCCCCTTCCCAGCCAGGGCTGGGGCCACGGGGACACCGGCTCTCCTTTCCTCTGCGCAGGCCTGCTCTGGCTCACAAGTCTGCCTCCTCTTGCATTTGCAGCAAAGCAGGACTTGGTGTCAGACCCTTCTTTCTTTGCCCTCCGTCCTCTGTCCTCAGCCCTGGCTACATAATAGAATGAGCTGCAAAGCTTTTAAAAGGCTCTCAGGCCTGGTCTCCACCCCAGACCAGCTGATTCAGACTCTGGGGGAGGAGGGTGAACACCTGTATTTTTACAAAGCTCCCCTGGTGCCTCTAATGGACAGTGGGGGAGGGAACAGCTGCCTCATACACTGGCCACTCCCAGCTTTCCTGCCCAGGCATGTCAGCCTCGCTCATCAGCATACCCGGTGCATGGCAGGTGCCCTCTCTCAGGGATCAGATGGCACCCCCATAACCAATCCTTCTGACTGTCCCCTATTGAGAGCAGCCCCCCCCCCCCAGCCCTGCCCTGTCACATCGGTTTAGTCCTTTCAACTGCTTATTGCCCTTTGAAGCTAATTTGTTTTCTGTCTTGATTGACTTATTTCTGTGGCTTCCCTCTCCTGGAAGTAAGTTCTTGGCTGGGCAGGGGGTGGAGGGGGTCTCTGTCCCGCTCAGGGCTGTATCTTCAGCACCTACGATGGCACATAGTAGGTGCTTAAAAAATGTGTTAATTAAGTGAGCAGATTTTCGGTGCTTGGTGTTTGTGAAATGAATGAGTTTTACATGCCTGGTCAATGTTCAGTAAAAGAGTGAGGTTTTTGTGCTCTTTTGACTGAATGAAGTGTTTGGACTGAATGACTTGTAAGAATGTGATAGGTGTTATGTGAATGAATAAGCTGGAAGGACTAGTTCTTACTGGACAAACGAATGACTTGTATGTGCCCAGAAACTGCTGGATTGCCAGGTACATGCAGTGGGTCATCTCCCCCTGGGCCTGAGAGTAGCTCTCAGACTTGATGCCACAACCCTGAACTGACCAGAGTTCTTAGGTCCCACTGAGCCCCACTGATAGTGACTGGATCACATTTCCATGAAGGGGTAACACTTGGAGCAGATGGGGGCAGCCTTGGATGCAGAAGACTGTCTAGGAAGGAAGCTTTGGGTACCTACCTGCTTCTCCAACACATGTGGTGACCCAGTGTGTCTGCCCATGTGAAGGGGCAGCTTGTGTGCACACGCTCACACACACACACACACACACACACACTCCATGCATTACTTTCAGCTTCCCAAACATGCCTCTTCCCAGGGACAGACACACTGGGTCACCCAGCAGGCACCACCTACCCTCAGGTCAGAGGCTCTGACTGAGCCTGTGCTCTTCCTGGTCTGTAAGGTTGTCATCCCTCCACTCATGGATTTAGCAGCACTCATGTATTAGCGGCCTACTGTGTGTCAGGCCTGTGCTGGAGATGCAGGCAGAAATAAAGAGACTCCAGTGCCTCACAAACCTTATGGTAAACGGCTCATTATGTGGTAAATTATACATACACTGATGCAGGTAATCCCAAAGAGAAATGCTCAGAGTGTGCTCTGGGAACTCAGGTTAGGGATGGGACAAGGTTCATGAAAAGGGAAAGTCATGTAGAGAAAGAACTATCTAGGTAAGGGCAAGGGCAGTGGGAGTGGCCTGTGCAAAGGCCCTGAGGCAACAGGGAGAATAAGCAGTGGGACTGAAAGAAGGACTTTGTGGCTTGGGCTCCCGGAGCAAGAGGAGAAGAGGAAAGGAGTCTTGAGGGCTGAGGTGAGGATTTTGAATTTTATCCTAAGATTTGAATCTTTATACTAAGATTCCAATGTGAATATGAATCCTACTGTGTGAAAGAGGGTAGCTAGGGAAGCAGACGCAGAAGGAACAAGGAGGCTGTTAGGTACTTTAGCCACGTGCCTTACCTGTGAAATTGGCTGGGTCTCATGAAAGGCCGGCTCTATCCACTAGGAGTAAAGCAGGCATGCGAAGGCCCTTGGCCCACCCGCGTTGGACATGCAGAATGACCAAGAAACAAACCTTTGTTGTGTAAGCCCCTCGTACTTGGGGTCCTCTGTTCCTGTGGCATACCTTAGCCCACCTTGATGATTTCTGAGGAGGAACAAGTTTTGTGGGTGGGGAAAGATCAGGAGTCCAGGGTGGGAATGGTTAGTGTTGCAGTATAGGCTGACATACATTCATGGTGGTGTCAGGTAAGCAGGTGGCTACTAGAGCCTGGAACTCAGAGGACCAGTTGGATCTGGAGATATTTTATGGTGTATCACCAGTGAGGAAAGGGAGAATGAGAGGTCCAGGGCTTTGCCCACTGGGCAACAGGGAAGGCTGGTGCTTGAACTAAGGACTGCCTGATTTCAGGAATGAAGGTTCTGGGTCATTCCCAGCTCTGCCACCTCGTGGACATCTGGCCTCAGGCACATTACTTCACCTGCCTACTTCAGCTTCCTTATGTTAAAATGGAGATAATTCTACTTCACAGAGTTGCTGTGGAATTAAGAGAGATAATACATGTGAAGTGTTTGGAGAAGGACCTGGACTATAGAAAGATCACATTTGTGGTAGTTGCCGTTATGGATACTGTTTTGTTATATAACTAAAACATCCAGTGGTGGGAAGTAGAATAGTGGTGGCTTCAGGTCCACCTTGACTCAGACTAAAGTGATGACTGAAGCCCCCAGATCTCCCCTCTTTCAGCCCCTTTCACAAATGGTTCTTCCCTCGTGGTTACAAGATGGCTGCAGTGATTCCATCCCTCACATCCTCTCAGACTCCAGGTAAGAGAGAAAAGCATAGCCTTCAGCCTTAGGACTCTTGGCAATGATGTCACTGGGTCTCACTGGTTCTGATTGCGTTACGTGGTTAGTTCCTGAGCTCAAGAAGGAGCTCCTCCGCTAGCCCACTGGGTGGGAATCAGAGAAGGCAGGTTCCCAAAGGGAAATCTGGGCTGGTTTTGTACAAAAGAGTCCTAGAGGCCAGGGAAGCAAACCACAAGTGTCTACCACTGGAAGACTTGTGTTTTTCTCTTCTACTCTGCCCTTAGCCATGTCACTTACCTGTGAAATTTTTTTTTTTTTAAGATTTTATTTATTTAATTGACAGAGAGATCACAAGTAGGAAGAGAGGTAGGCCTAGAGAGAGGAGGAAGCAGGCTCCCTGCTGAGCAGAGAGCCTGATGCGGGGCTCAACCCCAGGACCATGGGATCATGACCTGAGCCGAAGGCAGAGGCTTCAACCCACTGAGCCACCCAGGTGCTCCCCTTACCTGTGAAATTGGCTGGGTCACTTGCTCTGAGGAGCAAGGCCCCTCAGAGCCAGAACACTGCGGCTGTGGCATCTGCCTGCATGTCTGCTCTTCCAGCCTCCAGGCTTGGGGGCCTGATAAGGGAGCACGCTCTCAGTTCAGACTTCCCCAGTGTCTTTACAAATGACAGTCTGGGAGTATTTACACATATACGCTGGTGGGTGCCTAGTCCTCTAACAGACCCTGACATTTTTAGGGAGCCAATGTGGCCAGCCCCAGAGGTAAGTCCTCCCTGGTCTAAGGGCAGTCAGGACAATCCCAGATTTGAGGGTTTCCCAGCTTTCCTTGAGCCTGGAATGGCCATATGTGACCACATTATGGCCGATTAGGCCAGAGAAAGAAAGGAAAAAAAAACAGAAAAAGTCTGTTGAGGTGTAGGAGGAATGTTCTGGCAAACATTCTTTTTCCTGACTAGGGTCAGATAGGTAAGAAGTAAAACAGTCTTACCTTATCCGTTTCTTTCCCCACTGCCCATGGTTCAGTGAGAAGCATGGGTGTGGCCACCAGCTTGCTACTCAGAGGCCTCAAGCCCAAGATGCAGGCCAGTAGCACACAGAGGGAAGCAGGGGAGCGTGGGGGCATGGGGGGAGAAAGTGTCTGACATCATCCCCGTGTACCAAGAGTGGAGTCACCGTATCTGGCCTCCTTCCGACACAGGATAATGAGATGTGTTCATTGGCTGAGCCATTGGCGGCTGGGATTCCATCACTTGCAGCCACATGCGTCCCAGCGGCCTCTCCCACTGCCACTCGCTTCTCACTGTGCTACCATCCCCCGTGTTTCCCCGTCCACCATCCCCAGCTGCCTCCCTTGCACGCCACACTGTGCTTAAGTCAGGGTCCTCCGGTGCCAGCTGCAGAAGCCACACTGGACAGTCTTGAGCAGAAGCAGAATTTATCAGGGGCAGACAGAGCACCAGGAGGCCAGAGGAGCAGGTGTGGAGAACAAGCAGGAGCCAGGGAACACTGGAGAGAAGACACTGTGTGCTGACTTCCATTCGGAGAACATGCAGCCGCCAAGTCCACCCCTGGCTGTGCTTCTGTAATTGAGGGGGGAGAGAGAAGATCCATGAAGGAAGGAACCGTGGGGATAGGAATGGCCAAGAGATGGGCAGTACTTCTCCCCATTTTCCAGATTGAAACAGAACCACAGTTTTAGTATCCAGCCCATGGCATACTAGGATCTGAGGGCAGTCTGGCCCTCAGAAGGGGGGCTTCCCCATCTGGAGGATGGGGTGCTCTTGGAAGGGGGACAGCATTGGACAGCAAGCTGCTGGAAAGGGACCAGTGTGCAGCAGTCCCCAAATCCCACGGAGGCTGTGGGTATCACTAAGCCTCTGAGCGTCACAGGGAGACTTGGCTACACCTGGTCGGGGAAGGGATCTGTGGAAAGACACCAGGGCCTCAGGAACATCTGTGTGTTCTCACAGAAGAGAGCAAAACAGATGGGGGGTTTCTGACTGAGCTGGAAACAAAATGCCATCAGCAAAGCCCATCTGTCAGGAGGTGCTTGCATAAGTAATTCAGGGTCGCATCTGGGCCACTGGTTTTCCCAGCCAGCCCCAGTGTGGCCTCAAAGGGCTAATCCCGGGGTGCCCCTGGCCCAGCTGCACACCCCAGTTTGGCCAGGGATCCAGGGCCCAGCACAGTATAGGACAAGCCTCAGGCCCTCCTCTCTGGCAAAGCTGCTGAGCTTACTGGTCACCTGAGATCACAGACCAGCATCCTCTGCCCAAATCTGGCACAGGTACTTATTTTATTGACCCTTACTTGGTTTTTGTTGGTAACGTTTTTAAGTATTTATTTATCAGCTAGAAGTACGTGGAGCAGGAGAGGGGGCTGGGCTTGGGGGGGGGTACCTAGTTCCCTTTCCCAGAGGCATCGACTGTTAGCAGTTTCTTGAAAATCCTTGTAGATGTCTTCTCTGCCTGGTAGTTGGTTTGTCATCGCTGCAGTTATTTTTTTTATTTCAAACTGGGAGAAGTTGCATACAGTTCAAGATTTCTGATTTCTACTTAAAAATCCGGTGATCTGGCATCCACATTTCCCGCAAAGGGTGGTCACCAGAGCTGAGGCCTACTTGTGTCTATAGAAATGCAGACGGGGTTGGGCGGGGGGAGCACATGGGGAGCTCAGTCATTAAGCATCTGCTCCCTGCTCAGTGGGGAGCGGCTTCTCCCTCTGTTCCTCCCCTCCTGCTTGTGCGCTTTCTCTCAATAAATAAATAAAATCTTAAAAGAAAAAAAGAAATGCCTCTGCTGTCCCACTCACCCAGCCTCACTTGGGTGCTTTTGTCTTCCTTAACTAACCCAGCCCTTGGGGCTTCCCTCCTCCTCCTCTTCTGTCTCCTCCCCTCTCTCGTCCCCTGTGTACCTCCCTGCAATATCTTCAGGGATGCTCCTTTGGGAGCTGGGAGGAGGAGTGCACTCTTGCTCCCCACTCCTCTCCTCCCCTGCCTTCTGAGTCTGACTTTTTCAGTTGTTACAGACTGGCCTCGCTGATTTGCTCCATGAATCTGCTTCATGCTGCCCCCCTGGTGCTCTCCCAGCTTGTTCTGTACCTATGGGCATGAGTTAGGAAACACACACACACACACACACAGAGCCTTCCCCTTACTCAGAAAACACCGGCAGTCGGCAGTCGTTGGTGGGCTTCTCTTCATTGAAGAGTTGACATCATTCAAGGGAGCCAACCTGGTGAAGAACAGAAGGAAGCATATCCAGATATCCTGGGTGGGGTTTGGTATGTCAGCAGAACAGAAAAGAGGGCCAGTGGGATGGGATCTTAGGGGTGGGGAGAGGCCTCAGGGAGACTGGCAGGGGCCAGAGCCTGTGGGGCTTGTGGACCAGCAGAAGACTTTGGATTTTATTCTAACGCAGTAAGGAGCCACTGGGGAGATCTCAGCCAAGAAGTGACAAGTGGAGCCACTGGGGAGATCTCAGCCAAGAAGTGACAAGTGGCTTACGGTATCTATTAATCACCTAGGGTTATCCCCTCCCCCAATCTACCAGTATTCATGGTGACGCATCTGTCATTTTTTACTTCCTTTATTGGTGGGGTGGCTGGTCAGGCAGACTGCAGGACAGATTGACAGCAGTCCAGCCTTTACCTACAGGATTCACAGGGGGCAGAGGAATGTGTTTAATGACACCACAAGGGAAAAGGCAGCCAGCTCCTGAAAATGGGAAACTCCACGGGCCAAGTGATGTAATTCCTTACACAAGTGAATAGCCTCACAATAATGGTGATGGGCATAGGGGAGACTTTATAGAAGAGACTTAAGAAACATACTCACTGAGGGGCTCCTGGGTGGCTCAGTGGGTTGGGCCTCTGCCTTCAGCTCAGGTCATGATCTCGGGGTCCTGGGATTGAGCCCCGCTTGGGCTCTCTGCTCAGCGGGGAGCCTGCTTCCCCCTCTCTCTCTCTCTCTGCCTGCCTCTCTGCCTACTTGTGAACTCTGTCAAATGAATGAATAAAATCTTAAAAAAAGAAAGAAATATACTCACTGAGGTAGAATAGGGATCTTGTTTGGATCCTGATTTGAACAGATCTGCTCTAAAAAACACCTTTGAGACAATGGGAGAAACGTAATGCAGATATATGGGGTATTACATGATATTAAAGAATTCTTGTTAATCTAGATGGGTGTGATAAAGGTACCATGGTTAATAAGGAAAAGCCTAACTGCTAGATATATAAACTTAAGTTTTTTCAGGTGAAATGAGCTGATGGCTGGGATATATCCTAAACTATTCTGTTAAATAAAAGTGTAGGAGTGAGTGGGTAGATGAAACAGGAATGGGGAATCATTAATGATTGTTGAAACTGGTGGTGCTCTTCTCTGCTTTGAGTAGATTTGAAAATTTGCATAATAAATGGGTTTTTTAAATGAGTATAAAGATGTCTCACACATACAGTCTTTCCTCTGGGAATAGTAATGTCACAGCTCACCTTTGCTTTCTCTCCTTTTGCAGCATGGCGGGGAGGACAGCCCTGCAGCCTGCCTGCCCTCACCCGCATCTCCTGCCTGCTCCGTCCTGCTGAGCTGCTCAGACTGGAGGCCCCAGGACAGCACCTGCCTCCTGAGGTTGTCCTGGCTCAAGTTGTCCACCGCGATGGTGGAGAACTGGACTCCACAGGCTCACAACCTTCCTGTCAGGCTTCAGGGGCCAGCATCCTTCATCCTGGGCCTGGCGGCCCTGAACAATGGCTGAGGGCCAGGGGACCCCATAAAGTCACTCCACAGCTCACAGGGGGCCAGCAGCACTCCAGCTCCTGTGGACTATGACCACTTATCGGCCTATTCCCAATGATGGTGTGGATCTGGCAGCCAGTTGTGGGGCCAGGGGGGCCGACGTCCTCCCTGGGCCTCACACCGGGGACTATGCTCCCATGGGATTCTGGGTCCAGAACGGCGGCATGCCCCAGCCCATTGGTGAGAGCCCAGTCAGCGCCACCACCCGCCCCAGTCCCACCACTCCTGCAGTACCCAAGATGGGCGTGCGCGCCAGAGTGGCCGACTGGCCACCCAAGCGGGAGGCCCTGAGAGAACAAAACAACCCAAGCCCCTCACAGGACTCAGATGGCACGAAGGCCACAAAGGTGGCCCATTCCATGAGGGGCATGCAGAACGGACAGCTCCCCGTCAGCACCCCGGCTTCCTCAGGACCCAAAGCCTTCCACCGACTCTCCAGGAGAAGGTCCAAAGATGTGGAATTCCAGGACGGATGGCCCCGGTCCCCTGGCCGGGCTTTTCTGCCCCTGCGGCACCGCAGCAGCAGCGAGATCACTCTCAGTGAGTGTGACGTGGAGGACACAGGGGAGCCCCGGGGACCCCGGCACACGGGGGCCCTGCCCCTCTTCCGGGAGTACGGAAGCACGTCCTCCATCGACGTGCAGGGCGTGCCGGAGCAGAGCTTCTTTGACATCCTCAATGAGTTCCGCAGCGAACAGCCTGACGCCGCGGGGCCCCAGAGCCTCCGAGAGCTGCTCCAGGCCGACACCGGCCCCCACGGCCCCGGGGGCAGCGGCGGAGCGAAGGGGGACCCCCGCAACGGCCAGCCCACCAAGGACAGCCTCCTGGGACTCCAGCCAGCCAAGGAGAAGGACAAGGCCCGGAAGAAGGCGGTCCGCGGCCTGGGCGGCGGGGACGCCGCGGACTCGTCCATCTTCCGGAAGCTGCGCAGCGTTAAGGCGGACGGCGAGGCGGCCCGGGCGCCGGGGGAGGCGGAGGAGGGCCGCAGCGCGCCGGACACCGGCCGCCCGTGGGTCTGCCAGAAAAGCTTCGCGCACTTTGACGTGCAGAGCATGCTGTTCGACCTCAACGAGGCGGCTGCCAACAGGGTGGCCACCGCGCAGCGGCGCAACACCACCACGGGCGCATCAGCAGCCTCCGCCACGGCGGCCCTCCCGGCGTCGCGGGCGCACGGCTTGGGCGGCCTGGACGCCGCCTTCCCCAGCACGGAGGACCTCAACTGCAAGGAGAACCTGGAGCAGGACCTGGGCGACGACAACAGCAACGACCTGCTGCTCAGCTGTCCTCACTTCCGCAACGAGATCGGCGGCGAGTGCGAGCGCAACGTGAGCTTCTCACGCGCAGCCGTGGGCTCCCCGGGCGGCGGCGGCGGTGGCGGTGAGGGTCGCCCAGCCGAGCCCACACTCAGCGCCCACCGCACCAACGCCAGCATCTCGGTGCTGGAGGTGCCCAAGGAGCAGCAAAGGACGCAGAGCCGCCCGCGCCAGTACAGCATCGAGCACGTGGATCTGGGCGCCCGCTACTACCAGGACCACTTCGTGGGCCGAGGTGACGGGGCACGCGGGCTGGCGGGCCGCAGCTTGTCCCCGGGGACCCCCGAGGCTCCAGCAGTGGGAGTGGGTTCTCTACCTGGGACAGAGGGCAGTGAGGAGGCTAAAGTCGCCAGAGCCTCAAGCATCAGGAGACAATACATGCCCGTTTATTTAGCGACTGTGCCAGGTTCAGCTGTGTGCCAGGCACTTTTTTGAAGAAGATTGAAACTAGGATTGTCTTCCTAGTGCTTAAGTGAGGGGAAGTTAAGAAGAACTTGATTACTGCGTAAAATATATAAGGTGTCCTAGTGTGGCTCACGCTATGGGGAAAAGTAAAGCAGGGGAGAGGGGAATAGTGTCCAGGTCAGAGGCTGCATTTCCAATAGGGAATGGCTTGGGAGGGTCTCCTGGGAAGGTGCCATTTGAGTACCAGGCTGAAGGAGGGAGCTATGTGGAGACCGGGGACAGTGTTCTGGTGCAGAAAGGGCAAATAAAATAGTTCTGAAACACTGAAGGAGGAGGAAAGAGGGGGGAGAGGAGGAATGGGGGATGACTTGACAGATCTTTTTACCCTTACCCTTTCCTTTTTCTCTGCCTATATTGGGACAGAGCGACTGAGAGAGGGTGGAAGGATCCAAAGTAGAGAGGTGACAGGGGCAGATCGTTTGGAACCTTGTGGGCCATGGTGAGAACTCTCGCCTGCACCCTGAATGAGGTGGAGTCACAAGAGGGTTCTCCGCAGTCGAGGGCCCTGAGCTGACTCTGGTGTTCAAAGCCTCCCTCTGGGGCACAGACGTGGGGAGATTGGGAAGCAGGGAAATTTGGGGCCGGGGAAGTGGCAGGGGACTGTCTCACTAGTTCAGGCAGGAGATGATGATGGACAAGTCTAGGTTGGGAGCCCATGTGTTGGGGAAAAAGCCAGCAGGTTCTGGATCCCCTTTGAAGGTGGAGCTGTTGATGTGGCCAAGGTGTTACCACCAGAGAGAGACTGGCAGCCTGAATGACTATGTCCATCGGTGCCGGTGAGGCAGTTGCAGGAGGCAGCAGCACATAGTGCAGAGACCACAAACCCGGGCATCTACATTCGGGGCCAGGCAGGGACTGAGCAAAGGGCAACTCCAGCTTGGCTCCTCTTCACTGTAGGCATGTAGGAAACAGGCAAACCCAGTGTTGTCAGCCTTTCCAATTTTTCCAGATTATCCTAAAATGAAGTTGTTTCTTATTTTTAATGTGAATTCTCCTAATTTTTAAATGCTGACCACTACATTGATTTGGAATTGCTTATAACTGCCAGTGACAGGCTTTAAGGACATAGAAGTTTATTTCTCTGATACAAAGAAGTCTGGAGGTCAGCAGCCCAGGGGGCTGGTGTGGTTTCCCCTCACCATTAGTGGAATGCCAGCCTTAGAGCATGGCCTTTAGCCCCAGGAGTAGTCTCATGGCCCGAGATGGCTGCTGCAGCTCCAGCTGTCACATCCATGTTTCTAGGCAGAGAAAAAGGGAAGGGTAAGGGCAAAAAGATCTGTCAAGTCAGCCCCCTTTTAAAAAGCTTTCTCATAAGCCCCATCCAACCACAGCTACTTATTGACCACTTCTGTCTACAAGGCAGGCTGGGAAATGTAGGTTTTTAGCTAGACATATCTCCTCTCTTTTCTTCCCCTAAGAGGAGAGGGTTTTTCTTGAAAAGGAGGAAGGGAAAAATAGAGTGGGTAGGCACCTACTACTCCACAGCAACAAGTCAAAACATTTTTTTTTTAAAGATTTTATTTATTTATTTGACGGAGACAAATCACAAGTAGGCAGAGAGGCAGGCAGAGAGGAGGAAGCAGGCAAGCAGAGAGCCCAATGTGGGACTCGATCCCAGGACCCTGAGATCATGACCCGAGCCAAAGGCAGAGGCTTTAACCCACTGAGCCACCCAGGTGCCCTCAAAACATTTTTTTAAACCAGTGTCCTAGTCACACCTAACAAAATGTCAGCTAAGTCATTTCGTGGGATTCAATGTGTGCAGTTGCTGGAGCTCCAGTGTTTCGAGCCAGACAGCCCTGGGTTTGGGGTGTCTGTGTCATAGCTTACAGCTGTGTGACACGTTTCACTCGTTGGACTCTGTATCCTCATGTGAGGAATGGGGGTGATTGTAGCAGCGTCACATGCCCCAAAACAGAAAGACACAGAAATTAAAAATGAAACGATTGAGGGGAGAAAAGTTCCAGACAGTTGCTCACCCAGAGAAGAGAGACTCGAATAGTTGTAAACCTTTGTGCACCTGGCAACCTGGGTTGGGGGATAAATAAATTAAAAACCGACAGGCTGCAGGGAGAAGTGAACAAATCGACCATCAGTGGCAGATGCTGACAGGGTCTCTCCGAAATTGACAGATCTCGTAGTCAAAAAAATAAGGCTGAAGAGGATTTGAATAACCCAATCAAATAACCCAATCAAAACCTGATTCTATATTTATACGTATCATATATATATATATATAAGTTATTATCATATATATAAATGTAGAATCATCTTTTGATTGAGTTATTAATGATACATACTATGTCATGTATATAATTACTAATTTTGTACCTAACCAACAGAGAGCATGTTCTTTTCAACTCACATATTCTGTTCAGCTCCCATGTGGAAATACCTTCACGGAGGACTGTGGTAAGGATTATATAAGATTGTACATTAAGACAGTTCTTCATCAGGCGGATAGTAAGTACTCATTACAGAGCTTCCAAAAAAGAAAAAAGGCATTTTCTTTCAAAAATGGACTTCTCTGGAGTCCTGGAAGCTTATAAATAAATGACTCATCTGTTACTGTCATTGAGTGCCTACGGTATGCCAGGGCTGCAAGGTGCTGGGCATGCATTGGTGGAAAATAAAACCACCTGCCCAGCTGTTTCCGGAATGAGCTCTTCTCTGTGGAGCAGGTAATTCTGTTCTCCGACCAGCTGCAGAGATGGCTTAACCAGGTGCAGGTGTTGGTCTGACCGGTGCCTTTAATCACCACACATTATTTGGGCCTTAGATAAGTGTTTGATTCACTAAGAGTACCTTGTGAGAACAGAACCATCCGTTAAATATTCAGAGCCCTGGGGTAGAAGGAATTCCTGGCAGCAGTTAGACGTTGACTGCGTGGACTTGAGTTAAGGCTGCGGGTGGGCTATCTACTGCAAGCACGGAGTACTTGGATTATACATTGGGAGAAACTGTTTGCCTGGAAGGATTTTAAAACAGCAGCATGTTTAGAGAAACAGGGGAGACAGCTGTTATTTAGGGAAGAGGAGACTTGCTTTGTGGTTCAGAGGTGTTATCCCCTTAAGGAAAGAGTAGTTTAAGTGTCCGAGGTGTCACGGAAATGCTGCTGGATAAAGGTGGTGCTTAGGATCTTGATTCTGGTCCCTTTTCTCTGACCAACAGCATTTCTGTCGCGCTGTGTCCCCGGCCCTGTGCTGAGTGCTGAGTGCTTGTTAACCTATTTAATTCTGATGACCCTGCCGGGATGCGGGCCCACCCTTTCCAATCCTGTTCTCAGGAGAATGCCGTGGAGCACCTTGGCCTGGGCCATCCATCCAACCTAGGGGCAGAACCCAGATTTGAGCCCAGTGAGCGGCTTTCTAGGATAGAATCTAAACCAGTTCACGGGGCTAATCGGCCGCTAAGCTAACGATGAACATTTGCAAATCTGGGATAATCATAGTGAGGCTGGGTTTTTACATGCCAGACACTGTGCTAAGCATTTAATAATTGTAGCTTCATTTCACCCTCACATCCACTCAGTGAGTTATGGGTGGCCTCAGGGCCCCCCATTTCTCAGATGAAGGAGCCGAGGCTCAGAAAACTGAGGCTCTGTGAACTTGGCACAGGGGGCCCAGTCCAGTCTCATGGTCGCTGTTAAGTGTGGTCGTGACAAGGCAAGTTTGTGTGAATGGGATCCCATAGGTCACACAAGAACCTTCCCCCGGGCCTGGGACATCACCCCTCCTTCCTAGAGAGTTTACTCTGAACCCCCACCCCCGCTCTTCCCTCTCAGAACATGCCAATTACTTTGGCGTGGACGAGAAGCTGGGACCAGTGGCTGTGAGCATCAAACGAGAGAAGTTGGAGGACCACAAGGATCACGGACCTCAGTACCAGTACAGGATCATCTTCCGGACCCGAGAGGTAGGTCCCATCACCATTGTTGGCTTCCATAAATTGTAGCTGCTCACCTCTGTGAGCCCTTAGTCTGTACCAAGTGCTTCCCCAGCTACATCTCACGTCAGCCTCCCAGTAACTTCCTGACTGCAGTCCTAGTAGTCCCTCCCTTTTACAGAAGGGAAAACTAGGGCTCAGAGAAATTCAGTAACTTGTATGGGATCAGTAAGTAAGGGGCCAGACCGGGATTAGAATCTTGGAGAGCCCAAGATTGCTACCCACCGCAAGAGATTCACTCTGGTTAGCATAAGAAATAAAGAGAGAGCTGTAAGGGAGTCTTTCAGGATCATGAGATGTCCTGCAGAATGGAAAGAATTAAGGCAGCAGGCCTCGGGCAGGGCAGGAACTGGGGACTCTCAGCCAGAGCAGGCACTGCTGTCGACACCGTTCAGCTCAAAACAATCCCAGTGCTTTCACATGTGAGTAGAGAAACCCATTGTCCTGGTTTGGTTATAGGCCTTCGCCTAGATTAAATATCAGCTGTGGCTAGGGAACAAGGCCTGCTGGGGGCACCCTGCTCAATCAGGACTCTGAATTGTAATGGACAGAAATCTAGTTCTAACTGGTCTAAGCCAGAAATAGAATTCATTGGTTCATATAACTGCAAATCCAGGGTATGACTTGCTTCAGGCATAGCTGGATCCAGGCACTCAAATGATGTCACCAGAATTCGGCCCCCTGACCACTCTGCTCCTCTAAGCCCTACTGCTTTTCTGCACTGGGAATGTCATTCTCTTCTCTTCTGCCACCAGCAAGTCATCTCCATGTCGTGGGAAAATGAGACTGGCAGCTCAGCTCTCCGGCATCTATATATGTTCTCCTCCACAGGGAAGGGACACTTGCTGCCAAATCTGTGAGGAGGACTCTCGTTGGCTCTGCTTGGATCACATGTGCTTCACTGGGTCTGGGGGCAGGGCAGGACACTGAGCTTGACAGTTCCATTAGAGCCACCTGGAGGAGGCAGACGGGGAGTTCTCCTGCCAAAAGAGGGGAGCTAGGCTAGCAAAAACAATAGAGACTTCCAAAAGACCCAAGTAAGAATGACCTTTCCAGAAAGGGGGTGGTAGTCAGCTGGGCAGGCCCCCCCAAATGGGTCTCCCTTGGCCCTCCCTTGCCCCATCCCCCTTGTTCCTGGCCTTTGCCCAGACATGGGAGCCCCACAGGCTGCCGCTGCCAGGGGCTTTGAGTGTGAAGCCAGCTGAGCCTGGACGTCATCCAGACCAACAGATGCTGCACTGAGGGCCCTGGCCTCATGACGACCCTCTTACTGAGGAGAAATGAGATGACACAGAGGCTTTGTGGCAGTTGAGGGGGGCAGACCTCAAACCCTGTGACCTTGACCACGGTGGTCACCAGCCCCTCCTGCCTCCCAGTCCCCTCCCCCATCTCCTCACCTTTATGGCCACATGAGCACGAGCGCAGAATGTGAGGTGACAGCTCACACTGCCTTAGTTGTGTCATGACATCCAGGGAACTGCTGGATGGGATGACCACAGTCAAAGGCTAATAAGTAACGTTTATCACAATGGCTGTTATGTTGCAGATCTCTGTAACACGGTGTCACATAGTAGCTTTACCCTTTATGTGTATTCACACGCTTGAATGTTACACAGTCCCATGATGAAGGCACTGTTAGTCTCATTTCCGGATGATGGAACGGGCTCTGGAGAGGTTAGGGGACTTGCTTGAAGCACCCTCAGGAGTCCACCTGTTCTCCGGCCCCGACACAGCTGCCTTTGGGACGCTGCTGACTTCGGCTCCGACTGCCCTACAGACCCATCGCTGATTTGGGAACTCACCTTTGTTCAGCACTTTGGTGCTGGTAGTTTTAATTCATAAAAGTGGAACACGGAGAATGAATTTTTTTTAAAAGTCAGCCTGTGTCACGCGTACCGAGGGTCCTGAGACTTGGGTGAGGGCATACTGGATTGGGGTATAGTATTTTTGCTGTGGGTCCTATTCAGTAAGTGTGAAACCAGCTTAGTGCTGTGCCTGTCTTGTGCCTGTTTCTGTCCACTTCCGAGCCCCAACACCCACAAAACTCGCCTCCAGTCCTCTGCAGAGTGGGCAGGGGGATATATCCCCTCGGCACCACTGTCTGCCAGCTGTGCACGGGGGGCTCTGCGGGCGCAGTAGTGAGTGAGGCAGCAGAGATGTTTGTGGGACCGCATTCCTGTGGGTGAGGCAGGCAGCATACACATTAGAAAATCATACAGTGTGGTAAGTGAGGACAAGGTAGAAAGTCAAGCAAGGAAGAGATAGGAAGTATGAGGGGTAGTTCAATTTTTAGGCAGAATGGTCAAGGGAGGTCTCACTGGGAAGGTAACAGTTGAGTAATGACCCGAGTATGAGATGAGAGAAGGAGCCATGTGGAAATCTGGAACAAGAGCATTCCAGGCAGAGGGAACAGCCAGTGCAAAGGTCCTGAGGCAGGACCATGTTTGGCACACTGGAAACCTGGTATGGATTCCTAATTTGGCCACTTACCAGCTGTGAATGTGGGCACCTGGCTTCACCTCTCAGAGTCTCAGTTTCCCCCTTGAGTGGTCCAGTCTCACAGTGGTGTGGGCCCTGTGAGGTTACACATACAGGCAGCGCCAGGCCTGGCGCTCAAGAAGAGCCCAGTGACATTAGTTGGCAGGGGGTCTCTGTCACCTGTCCCCTTGTCACATTCCTGGCAGCCCTGTGAATTTCAGCCCACCATGAGGTTCACAGCCACAAGCCTTTTTTCTGCCCCCGTATCTATGCAGGCCACGCACAGATTCAGCCTTGAGCCTGACTCCTTGCCCAGCTACCCTACTGAGCACTGGGACCTGAGGACCTCCTCATCTGGAGTTGAAGGGAAGGCAGCAGCCAGTGAGGTTTTTCTTGCCTCTTCCTTGAGCCCTCCCTGTGGCAGAGGCAGGGCGGACAGTCACGCAGTCCGCAGTAATAGCAAACGCTCTCAGCACGTCTTCTCGCCGTCCACTGTCCTGAGTGTTGCGTATGCATGGAGCCTTCAGATCCTCTCAAAAGTCTCATGATGTGGATCCCGTTGTTCCCATTTTGCAGATGAGGATGGGAGGTTGAGACCCAGGGAGGTAATCATTTGTTAGGGTCACCAGTGGCAGAGCCTGGATGTGGACTCAGGCTGCCCCCGGGCCTGACCCATGCTCTTTACCACTCAGCATTCTGCCTGTTGGGTCGAGTTCTGTGCTCTGGGAACAGACAGCCCTGGATTCGGTCCAGCTCTGCCACTCACTGACCATGTGACCTTGGACAGATGGCTTTGCCTCTGGGCTTCGCCATTTCTTCATCTGTAAATAGGCTTTATGCTTTTGGCTCCCCGTCTCTCGGAGCAGTGGAAGGTTCTCTCCCACCAGCACACGTGGCTGCAGGACAATGAGTGCCCTGGTTGTCGCCTTCCCCTAGGAGGTCCAAGGGCCATGCTGGAGAGTAAGGGTTGAGCTCACAGGCAGAGTTCTGTCCTTGTGTCCACATGCACAGATCTCAGGCTCCTATAAACCAAGGTGTGGGGTCCAGAGTGAAGGGCTCAGGCTCTTTTCTAAGCCAGCAGGCCGGCCCACCCCAGATGGCCACCCCCGGCCGCCAAGAGACAGTCTAAGTGGGCCCGCATCTCCCGGCAGATGGGATGTGAGCATTGGCAGCCCTGAGCTTCCCACCAGGGCAGGAACAGACTGGGAGCTGGGCTTTGGCGCCACGCACCTGAACATCAGGCCCCCTCCCAACCCAGACAGGACAAGCCCCGGAGGCTGCCCTTTCCTGAGCCCCTTGCTGGCCTCTCTCTCCCAGGACAGAGGGAACCCCGGTCAGCCAGGGACGGTCTAGCCTTCTGACCCAGGTTCTCCCTTAACCCAGCAAACATGAGTTTTTGACAGGCTTCAGTTTTGTTAGGGTTAGAGATTTGGATTTGTCTTTTCTTTCTGATTTAAAAAGTAACAGTGACTTGTTACTGTAAGTGTAAAATGTAGAAAAAAGGGAGTAGAAAAAGTAGAAAAGGGAGAGTTTCTTCTATTAAGTGAAAAAAGCAAGGAGCAACAGTGACCTCATTTGTGTTCAGTGTGTAGCTCTGATTGTGTGTGTATATAGAAATAATCTCCGAAGCATATTGTTAAGTGGGGAGAAAAGCCAACTGTATCTTCCTGTTAAAGGTTAAATTTAAATTCTTAACTCTGCATATGGCTTTGTACAAACACATTTGACATGTGTGTATACATAATAATGGCTAACACGTATTGAGCACTCACTGTATGCCAGACGCAATGCTGGCACTGCGCATGGACTGTCCTCCTGAATCTTTATAACCCTTGGAGGTAGGTGCTGTTGTGCCCATTTTATAGATGAGGAAAAAGGCACAGAGAAGTTAAGCAACTGGCCCAGGGTCACAGCCGGGGAAAGGGTAGAGTCAGAGTTTGAAACCGGTCAGACAGACTCCTCAGTGACCTCCCAGGAAACATTCCTGATGGGTATACCCACTGCCCAGCAGAGAAGGGGCTGTGTCTGAGTCAGGAGTCAACATTGAACAACCTGTGCAAACCTCCCAGCTTACATGATCTCAAGACCTTACAGCTCTCTTGACCAGTGATCCTCCGTGTCATTGAGAGTGAGATCACGCAGGGCCTCGCAGGCTGGGCAGGGTGTATAGATTTTATTTGGAGAGAGAGGAGAAGCCACTAGCCCATTCTGTGCAGAGAAGGAGTGTGGTCTCACTCAAGCTGCTGCAGAAGAATGGGCGGTGGGGTGTGAGGGCCCAGGAGGGAGACCAGGAGGAGGGCTATTATCATAGGCCAGGTAGGTGATGATGGTGGACCGGACCAGGTGGAGGTTAGAGATGGCTGGCCACTCATTGCATCCTGCCGGTGCCCTACTTATTATTGCCAGCAGAGAAGGAAAGGCTGGGAGTTTTTTTCAAGTCTTGGCTTATGGTCAAGTCTTCAGAGCCAGAATATGACCGGAAGCCACCTGTGTCTAGTGTGGGAGAAAGAATGAGGTGCAGGACCAGGCTTCCCCTTGGGCCCAGCAGAGGGCGCTGCGGGCCAGCGTCAGCCGGATACAAAAAACACTGATCCTGTTAGTACATTCATTGAAACCCAAATCCCAGGGCCGCCCAGACCAGTAGTGCTTTGCCCTCATTGTCATCATTGCTTTTCATGATCCTAGTTCAAGATCATGATAAGAAAGCCTTGTTTATTAATTACTGGGGCCAGAACTGGGAACTCCCAAACATGAGATCATTCCATTCCTTCCATGTATGCCTGTTGCCCAGCTCCTATTTGGAAAGAGTAGGCTGTATGCTTAGAGGTGACGTCATGACACATTGTTTTTGCTGCCTGCTGTGTCCACATGTTGACTCAGGGCCAACATGTTTTTCCAGTCACCACTGATCCTCCTTAGTCTTTAAACCATAGCCTCAAGTGTGTTCTAAGTGCTTGTAGCAATTGCCTCAGGGAGGCTGTTTTTCCTGGTAGAACCCCCGTTGTGCTGTCTTAGGGGGGCTGGAGCTGCAGGACCTGGCCCTGCCCTTGGCGTCACCTGATGGCCAGCTCACGTTGTGGACAGAAACCAGAGTTGGTGCAATGGGGACACGAAGCAGCCAGGACTCTCAGGGCCAGCAGGCCGTAAATTGGTACAACCACTTGGAAAACTTCGGAAAATTAAAGATTAACATGCCCAGTGACTCAGCAGTTCCTCTCCTAGGTATGAACCCCCCAAAAAATGTGTTCTTAAGCAATACATGGTGCTTCTGTGTGTGCTTCTCACAGCACGTTCACAGTTGTCCAACACTGGAAGCAGTTTCTAGGCTCAGCAGTAGAATGGATACGTCGTGACAGAACGTCTGCTTCTCACGGCAGCATGGTCGAATCTCATATCCGTAGTGTTGCGAGAAGTAAGCCAGATAGAAAAGAGTACAAACTGCATGAAGCTCAAAAACAGCAGAAATAAATTGTAGAGTTAGAAGTCAGGGTAGGGTTGCCTTTGGGGAGGAGGGGAAGGGGTTTGGGGGACCTGGAAATATTTATTTTTTTGATTTATGGTGATTACGTAAGTGTTCACTCGGTGGTAATTCCTTTAGCTATGCTTACATATGTTGTGTACTTCTCTGTATGTGAGCTATACTTTACAGTAAAAAAAAAAAAAATTTTAAATCTTCAAAAAAAAAAAGTCAGGAGTTTTGGAAAATTCAGAGGTCCGTTGGAATCCTGATTCCAGCTGAAGCTCTGGGGCATGTGGGTGGCTCAGTCGGTTTGGTTGAGCATCTGACTCTTGATTTCAGCTTGGGTCATGATCTCTTGGTTGTGGGTTTGAGTCCTTTGTTGGGCTCTGTGCTCAGCAGGGAGTCTGCTGGAGATTCTCTCCTTCTGCCCCACCCGTTCAGTTTTCTTATCTATAAAATGGAGATGACAAAACTTCCCCTGAACAGACCTATACACGTAATAAGATAATTACTCTTGTACCTGGAATATACCAAAGTCAACTGTACCTTCACAAATGTGAATTTGTTATCAAGTCTGTCAGAAACTGCTTTGTCTGTAAACCTGAAAACCTAACCGTAGCTAAAACAAATAGAAGGATGCTTTAATTTTCTAATGAGAACTCTGGAGGTAGGCATCTGGAGAGATTGACTTCTCTGTGGTTTTCTTGTCTCTTTCCTCATGATCACAGCATACCTGCCACAGCTCCAAACATCTTATCCTCACACCAGCGTCCTTAACAAGAAGAAATGGGCAGGTGGAAAGGCTTTCCTTTAACTAAGGGAGGCAGATGTGTCCAGAAGTCCTTCGCAAGCTGAACTCCCCGCACATTTCATTACCTGGGGCTAGTCAGGTGGCCAGCTGTAGGAAAAATGTAGAAAGCATCATCTGGGAAAGGGGAATGAGATGGCCATGATTGGCTTGACTCAAGGTTTTTGATCCTGGCTACACATCAGAATCACCTGAGTGACACTGAAAAGATTATGTGTGTGTGTGGTTGTAAATATACACCTATGTAAATCTGAGAACATACATGCACACATACACATATCCTGGAGCCCCAACAAAGAGCAGCCGTGTTATGACAGTGATACGTTTACATATATTATAAGGAAGGCGGAGTGTTCATTGAGTGCTCACCTTATGGAGCCTTTTTATTCATTATACACTTAAATGACATCTCCCCACTTAAATGCAAGTTGGGTATGGGGAAAGGTGTCAATGTTTCGTTCACTGCATCCCAAACAGGGCTGTACTTCAAGGGCACTCAGTTGGTCCTTGTTGAACAAAGATGTGCTCCATCCATTGTCTCAAAAATCTCATCAGCTTAGTCCTCCTGGCACCCTTCAAGACTGGGATGCCGTCACTGTATTAATTTCGTCACTCACAAAAAGAGAAGCTGAGGCCCAGAGATTTGAAGGCACCTGTTCAAGATCTCATAGGGAGGAGGCAGCAAGTTCAAGTCCTGAGCCAGGGCTGGCCCTAGGGCCCAAGCTTCGGACCATCACACATGTTGCTCTGAGAACAGCACTCTCTTCCCTTCTTGGGTCCGGAGAGCCTCCTAACCTTCCCTTCTCTCCCTCAAACAGCTCATCACCCTGCGGGGCTCTATCCTGGAGGACGCCACCCCCACCGCCATGAAGCACGGGACAGGGCGGGGCCTCCCCCTAAAGGACGCCCTGGAGTATGTCATCCCTGAGCTCAACATCCACTGCCTACGACTGGCTCTCAACACTCCAAAGGTGACTGAGCAGCTGCTGAAGCTCGACGAGCAAGGGGTGAGCTGGGGACCAGTGAGGGGGGCCACTGTAACCCTATCCTGGTACCTCTTTCTGTCCTTGTCTTTGTTTTTTTTCTTTTTCAGAATAGCAACCCACCTAAGCTAGTTTAAGGAAAAGGGGGGATCTATTATCAAATTCCAAGGGTGCCAAGAGCAGGGATGTGATGGAGGAGAAAAATGGTCTGGGGATGAGACAGCCATTTGGGGGTGTGCGTGTGTGTGTGTGTGTTCCCTACCCCCTCTTCCCCCCGTCTGCACACAGGCTCCCTCTGCTTCTCTGTCCTCCCACAGCTCCCAGAGTGTCTGTGAGAATGACAGCTATCTGCAGACCCCAGCTAGGTCACTCTCAGTCCCAGGAGAGCATCTGACTTGCCCACACTTAGGTCAGGCATCTATCCAGATTCTAGTCACCAGTGACCAGGGGAATGAGCGAGACATAGAACAAAAGTGGTGATTAGAGGCCCACCTCCTAAAAGCAGCGTTGACTGTACTGAGCCCCAGAACTCTCAAGAATTTCCTTCTGTAGACATCTTAGCCAGTTTCAGGCCACCTTCTATAGGGGCAGCTAGCCAAGGCCACTGTCCCTTACTCTTGAAAGAATGGCATGGCACTGTGTCGAGAGAACAGGAGCCAGCCACACGGGCACCCTGTCGTGCCTCTGGAATAGGAAGGAGAGAGAGGGACAGTGGGGATGTGCCCCCCCCCACACACACACACATGCTTTCTCCTTCCTCTCTGGCTGCGCCGCTGCTCCACGGCTGTGGAACCCCAGCAGCCCCCTGGGCACTGTGCCTGAGGAAACCCCTCTGCTCCGTCCCCCTGATGTCCCTCCCGGGCCTGCCTCACAAAGCTGCTCTCGCCTCTACAGCTGTGCCGGAAGCACAAAGTGGGCATCCTCTACTGCAAGGCTGGCCAGAGCTCGGAGGAGGAGATGTACAACAACGAGGATGCCGGCCCCGCCTTCGAGGAGTTCCTTTCCCTGATCGGGGAGAAGGTCTGCCTGAAGGGCTTCACCAAGTACGCCGCCCAGCTCGATGTCAAGAGTAAGTGGCGCAGTGGCCTCACGTGGCGAGAGGGGAGCGGCAGTTAAATCATAGGGGGCCACCAGCGCACCCCGACCCCAGGGGCAAAAGTCACAGGGCCTGGTGGTCCCTGGATAGGGATGCAGGACAGTGGAAGCTCTCAGCCTCCACTGACGGGGACGCGGATGGTGCGACCCCTTGGGAGAACAGGAGGGTGTCGTCTAGTGAAGTTGGCAGACGCACCTGCTCTGGGAGTTAGCAGTCACACTCCGGAAGCATCCTGTGCAAACTCACACACACGCGCGCTGGGAGCTGTCCCGAGGCTTCGTGACTGCCAGTGCCCGACAGTGCCCAGCACGCATGCGCAGAATCGTGGCGTTGCATGAACAGTGCTATGTGACAGTGACAGCGATGACAAGAGCCTCAGGCAGCCAGTCCTCTCCCCAAGGAGCTGTGATAATGAGTTCAGTTTGCTCTTCCACCCCCCCCAAACTGCCACAGAACACGTACATCCTATTCACCGCATGTACACATATTACGTGCGTGTATGCACACATATGTACGGAAACGCTAGAATGAATATGCTGGATCTCACACCTGCTTTAAGCAGACGGCCACCGATGCTCCGTGAGCCTTCTGGTTTTCCGGTTATATCCACCCTCTCTCTGGAGGCAATCGCTACCCTGAATATGACCGTGTCCATCACTGCCTTGCTTTTCTTTAGAGTTTCACTGTGTGAGAACAACCCCCTCAGACAGTACACTGTCGAGTGTGCCTTAAAAATACCAGTTGTGTAGAAGCCATTGCTCAGTGCCCACTCCTGTGAGGCCACTGTCCGTGCTTACTGTTAAGCAAGCAGCCCTTGAGCATTGAGACTGTGGGCCTCTTGCTCGTTCCTTCAGGAGACTTGTTATCCCCGCTCTCGGACAGATGCCTGCTCCTGAGGCTCAGCATCCTGCCCAGAATGGCAGGCATCATGTTGCTATCAGGATCGGGGGCCAGCTGCCGCCACATGGTTTCTGTGGGAAGGGGATTTTCTCAGAGGACCCCAGGGAGCACAGTGCTCCTACCCAGTGGCCCCAGCTTACTGGATAGCGATGTCCCCAGCTTGCAGTCACCCTAAGGTTACTTGTCTCCAGGCCAGGCTCTGGCACCAGCCAGCGGTGGCTTCAGTGCCCTCGCCTGTCCCAGCTTCTCCCCAGAATGTAAGGCCATGCGATCAGGGACTCTGCAGGCTGTTCTGCCACTGTCTCTGCAGCCTCTTCAGTTGAATAAAGCTTGGTGGCCTTGAATGCCCAGAAGTGCCAGTGAGTGGGCTTCCTTAGGTGAAGGGGACATCCTGGAGTTCTCTGCAGTGTGGTTCGTGGGTTTGCTCCTGCATTTGACAGAAACTTCCCAGCCTTCCTCACTGGATAGGAAGGAGCCATTCAAGATGAGAGGAGTATGCACGGGGAACCTTATCTTGGGTCCAGGTGAGGAAGGCCCAGAGAACATGCGGCCTGAGTGGGGTGAGGCGGAATAAAGGAGGCAGAGAGGGAGCAAGAAAAGCATTCCAGGAGAAAGGAGCACACATGCAGAAGCTCTGAGGCTTAAAGGCAGTTGTCCAGCGAATTAATGTGGAGGATGGAGTGTGGAAGGCAGGCGGAACTCACCCTGTAGGACCTTTAGGGCTCAAGTTTAGGGATTTGGGTTTGTTTCCTGTGAGGAATGTGAAACCCTCAAGAGCAGCGCCGAGTACTACTAAGAAAAGACCATAGTGTCAGTGTGAGTTCCGGCCGACTCCACTGCACCTTGCAAGTCCCTCCCTCCCTGCACCTCAGTTTGCCCCTCAGAAACATGGAGCCAGTAATCAGCTGTGCTCCCTAGTCACAGTCCCCTCTCATTGGGGGCAATCAGTTTCCTGACTCTCAAGATTATCATTCATGGTCTTGCTACCTATATATGTGTCTCTCGCTATAATTCGTTTGGCATGGTTTTGAACATAATGTGAATGGAATCCTTTAGGATGTGCTGCTTTTGTGTCTGGCATCTTTGATTCGACACTACATATGTGAGATTCACCCCTGTGGTGACGACGGCTACCTTCAAGGCTCTGTGTTTCCCCACTGCGTCAGTATGCCAGTCTGTTCATTCGTCTTTTTTTCTTTAAGATTTTATTTATTTAACAGAGAGATCGCAAGTGGGCAGAGGCAGGCAGAGAGAGAGGGGGAGGCCAGCTCCCAGCTGAGCAGAGAAGCCCGATGTGGGGCTCGATCCCAGGACCCTGAGATCATGACCCGAGCCAAAGGCAGAGGCTTAACCCACTGAGCCACCCAGGCGCCCCTATTCATCTTTTTAACCAACGTTTGAAGGTGCTTATTACCCATATCCCAGGGCACATGTATGCGATTTCTCTCGGTTATGAACCCAACAAAGTGCTGGGTCATCAATTAAGCTGATCTTTAGGCTTAATTACTGGATATTACTAAGAAGATTTCCAAAGTGGTTGTACCATTTTGCATGCCTGACCAGCCACAGAGAGTGATTCAGTGGCTCTCCGTCTCCCCCAGCCCTTACTACAGTCAGACTTTGAAATTTTTACCAGTGTGCCGGGTGTGTAACAGAAGGTTTCCTTTTTACCTAAATTTATTGAATTTTAAAGAGTGGAGTTAAGTGCAAACATCAAGCTGAAAACTAACGCAGATGGCCTGTGGGACGTGGCACAAACCCAGAGGTTTGGGAAACGTGGTGCTAACTGGTGTTTCTGTTGCAGCTGACTCCACGGGCACCCACTCCCTCTACACGACATACCAGGACTACGAGATCATGTTCCACGTCTCCACCCTGCTCCCTTACACCCCCAACAACAGGCAGCAGGTCAGTGAGGCCCAGGGAAGGAGCCCCCACGTGATTTCCAGTGGATACACAGCTGAACCCCAAGTCACTCTCCCTCTCTGGGGCTGGAAGCTGGCTGCCTTGTCGGCATTGGCTCTCCTGCCCCTCTGGGGGCCCATGGCCTTGGAGACCCTCTACACCATGGTCATGTCACCTGGGGGTTGGAGGCTAGGCCAGGTATCATTTGATACCAGTGTTTTTCTAGCTGTTCCTAGGCCACCTTGCTTGCATCTAGAAACCCAACTCAGCAGTCTCTTACATCATCAGGGGTGCTGTGAAAAACAAGATTGTATCAGTCAACATTATTTTGACCAGAAATGCAAACCAAACAGCTGTAAGCAAAAAATGAGTCTAACTGGGTGGCATAACTCCCAAGTGCCAGGATAGGGTTGGCTTTAGGTATGGCTGGATCCAGGGGCTCAAACAATAGGAATCCTTTTCATTTCTCACCTCTGCTTTTCTTCATTGTAGCCTTATTCACAGGTCTTCCCAAGTCATGGCGAAGATGCCCCCTAAAAGCCCTCTGCTCGCATCCCACCAGCAGACCCACTCTGGTGGGGAGAGGGCTGTGCCTCCCTGGTGTCCCAGAGATGTTTCAGGCCTGACTCTTGTTGACCATTCACTTGCCAGTCCCTGGGCCTGGGGCAGGGATGGAACAGGCTGACTGGCCAAGCCTGAAGCATATGCCCACCACTGGGGAGGGTGAATGGGGTCAGCTCAACGTGAAATGTTGATAGGGATCAGGGAGGGGCTTTCCCAAAGGACATGGACATGGCTTCTAGAAGAAGAAGATACTAGGTGGGCAAGAACAGCAAACACCTGCTTCATGTGGCTCCTTTCCTGGACATGCCATGCAGACTGTGTCCTGAGACGACAACAACTAGTTTCTAAAAAACAGAAGCCCCACAGACTTGTGATTTAGGAAATGCCTGTTTTTTCCATTGGTACAGATGACACTGTAGATTTTACAGAGCAAAGATGGTCAGAGCGGAGTGATCCCATAAGGTTAACCTGTAGCATTCTTTCAGAGCATTGGTTTCAGAGTTAGCCCTGAGTTTGAATTCTTTCTTCCCCTCTTCTTAGCTGTGTGATCCTCTCTCTCTGACCTCGGGCTCCTTCCCTATAAAATGGGCAGAATAACGGCACCCATGTCTTGGGAAAGGTCCCTGCACGAGGCAGGGCCCGACACCCAAGAGGGGCACAGGAAGCAGTCCCTCATGCTGGGTATTTGGTAGGTGGGGAAAGCTTGGGTTGCAGAGTCAAACAGAAGTGGATTCAAATCTAGACTCTTTGTCCCTATGACTGTGTGACCGAGGGCAAGTCATTTAACCACTGGGAGCCTCAGTGTTCCCATCAGTAAAGGGGTAGGATGAGTTCATGCCTCACGGGGTTGTTGGGATAAGAGGAGCTGGCCACTTGAAGACGCCTCGCCTGGGGCTGGCCCCAGCAGACAGATACTTGACCTAGCAATGTCACCGGTTGAAAGCACACATAAAGAAATGTTTGGTAGTGTGAGTCATGCTGCTCAGTGTAAATGTCTGGATTCTACATTCTGGGCCACTTTGTGTCGAGCTACACAGGATGCCCATCTGTGGACCTCACGTTCCCAGTGTGGATCCCTGACCATGAGAGTCATACAGAGGCTTAACTAGTGTAAATAGGAACATTGTGATGTCAGCAAATAAGTAAAACACCGTGACCACATCATCGCCTGCAAAGGCTAACAGTTTGTTGGTCAGAGACAATGAGAAACAGAGGCAAGAGGATTGGGTTCCCATGGGTCAGTCCAAAGCCACCGCTGCCCCAACCATCCCAACCCAAGTGTCCGGAGCAGGGGCAGCAGCAGCCTGGGATCAGGCCAGCAGGCGGTGTCCGATCTGCCGCCGGGAGCCATGAACCAGGCTGTGAGCAAGTGAGCATCTGCCAGGCCCTTCCAACCACCAGGAGATATTTCTTGAGCACCGGGTGTGCCAGCGCAGCTCTGAGCACTAAGCACACAGTAGCGGGCCACAAACCAAACAGACCACTGTTAGTGGGAGGGAGTAGATGAGAATCGAAAGGAAGAGGGAAAAGCCATCGTGTGCTCAGTGTCAGGAACTGTTGAGTGGGGCAGCAGGAGAGCAGAGATGGGGGTTGTCGTGGGGATCCCGCAGCCAAGGGAAGGCCTCTGTGGGAGGGAGGTGTTTCAGCAAAGACCTGAAAGAGGGAGCCTCTGGGGTCTCTACGGGAGGAATGTTCCAGGCAGAGGGAACAGCCAAGGCAGAGGCCTTGAGGAGCTGCAGGAGGCCAGCGTGGTGGAAACAGTGAACGAGGGGAAGCGTGGGAGGAGATTTCAAAGAGGTGGGGGGACAGGTGGCATGGGGCCCCCTGGGCCATGTAGGGACTCTTTTACATTGAGTGAGGCCGAGCCACCTGAGGGCTATGAGCAGGAGAAACATGATCCAACCTGGGTCCATGGTTCCCAATGGCTGCCTATGGGGACCAGACCGGGGAGGAGTGAGAGCAGGAGGTGCCAGGGAGGCCCACAAGCCAACCTGTGCCACCCTCCTCTCCCCCATTTCCATTTACCAGCTACTGAGGAAGAGGCACATAGGAAACGACATCGTGACGATCATCTTCCAGGAGCCCGGGGCTCTGCCCTTCACCCCCAAGAACATCCGCTCACACTTCCAGCACGTCTTCATCATCGTCCGAGTCCACAACCCCTGCACTGATAACGTCTGCTACAGGTACGCACCCCTGCAAAGGCTCCCCCCAACCCTACACTCACAGGAAGTTGCAGCAACTGATCTCCAGCCTCTAGGCAGTCCCCTGGCGGGTGCTAGTGCCACTATGTGTGCCTCAAGGGAACTCTGTCCTCATGTCCCTGCACTTCTAGAGAGCCATCCTCAGGCAGAAAGGAGCATGGCATCCCAGTTCTCATCAGTGATTCGTATTTGCCTGGAATCTTTTGGTCGCAAGTGACAAGAACCCCTCCTCAAGCTGGTTTAAGACAGAAAGACCTTTGTCTATGTCAGCTCTCCCAAATGACAGGTTTGAGCATAGCTCAATCTGTTCCACTTTCCTGTACATTGCTTCATTTGCTTGCACCTCTAAGCTTAACCTCCTTCCAGCTGCAAATCCAGCAAAAGGAGGGCTTTGCTTTCCTGGGAGGAGAAGCTCCAGAACTGAGGCTTTCTGACCTGGGTGGGGGGTGAGGAGAGCCCATCATGGAGTGAGCAGTGGCGGAGCACAGGAGTGATAGCTGGAAGGAGGCTCAGAAGATGGAAGGGTGGGGCGGGGCAGACACACGTATGGACACACACACACGCACCACTCTGGACACAGAGCTGAGGTTTCAGTTCACAGAGAACAGGCAGCCCGGATGGGCCTCAGACCCATTCAGCATCCTCCCCAAGGGCCTAGTCTTACCCAGGGGAGTGGCCCGCAGCCAGAGGCCAAGTGGAAAGTTCTCTGGGTGTGGGGTGAGGATAGAGCTATAGTCCTTGGAAACCAGCTGACCGATGACCTAGGCCCAGGCCAAGGGCAGCCCGTGTCCCTAGAGCAGCACCACAGACTCTGGGGGAGTGGGCTAGGGAACACTCTTCTCCATTTTTTTGGAAATGGTTTGAAATGCAGAAGATACAAAAAGTAAAATAAAAAAGTTTAAAAAAAAAAAAAGTCACAGTCTCCTCCCGCCCTGCCCCGCTCCCCCCCACCCAGTCACCCTGTTAACAGTTCTTTTGTGCAACTGGATGTCTCGTATATATGCGGGCAACTACTTACTTCTAAGTATTGCTTTTCCCTGTGTTAATATACACGGAGCGTGTCACACACGCTCACCGACTCTCGAGATCTCTGCAGACCAGTACCTAAAGTGTTTTTTTACTCCTCATGACCATGTAACCTGCTCTCGTGTGGGTGCACAAGACTCTTCCCCCAGCTCTGGACATTGGGCTTGTTTCCCATCACCCACGGTTCCACTCCATCCTGCAGTGATAATCTTACATATGCTGTCATTGCACATGCGTCCAAGTACACAGCTGGGAAAATTCGTAAAAATGGGGTTGGTTGCTGGGTCCAAGGGTATGTGCACAGGTGCCCTGGTGGTCCTGGCAGAATCGCCAGAATCTGCCTTTTTCCTCTGTCAGTGAGGTGAAGGAGAGGAGGGAGGGGGTTCCGCCATGGGGCGGCATGTGCGGCTGCTTGTTCCTGGGACAGGGAGCAGCAGCCACCAGTGCCCCCGCCTCCGGGCTGGGTGAGCCCCGACTCACCCGTTTGCCCTCCCATGTGCCTCAGGAGCCGGAAGGTAGTAGTCCTGCTGAGGGAAGGTGGACTCGTTGACCGGCGCACACACACCCGGAGGAGAAGGCTGCCTTCTCCCCAGATTAGGGGCTGGGGCTGGGCTTGAACTGCGGGAGTGGGGGTGGTTCGCCCTCTTCCCAGCTCCGGCCTGGGCTGTCACAGCAACCCACGGCCGATCCCCCACCTCTCCAGGTCAGCCTTTCCATGGCCTCCAGGACACTGGCTTTTTTCTGATCCACAGACCCTGGTTTTTTGGTTTTGAGGGGGTTTTTTGTTTTTTTAAGACTAATTTATTTGAGAGAGACCATGACCAAGCAAACACCCACACGAGCGGGGGGAAGGGCAGAGGAAGAGTGAAACAGGCTCCCTGCTAAGTGCAGAGTCCATTGCCAGGCTTGATCTCATGACCCTGAGATCGTGACCTGAGCCGAAATCAAGATTGCACCACCCAGGCGCCCCTAAACGCTTCCTGTTTTTTACAGTTTAAAGTATTTATATTATGCAATATTTTAAAACGTTCTGAAAAGCACAGAAAATAATATAACAGACACCCTTGTGCCCACCACCAGATTTAACAGATGTTAACATTTTGCCATATTTGCTTCAGTTCTCTTTATTTTTAAAGAAAGAAAATGTTAAAGACACAACCAAAGCTGCCCCCACTTCTTCTTCCCTCCTTCTCCGCGGGCAGCTGGACCCCAGACAGACCACACCCTTGTCCCCTCCCCCCTGAAACCCACCATGTCCCCAAACACATTTCCATCCCAGCACCCATCATGCTGTAAAAACGACTCCTTGGGGGCACCTGGGTGGCTCAGTGAGTTAAACCTCTGCCTTTAGCTCAGGTCATGCGTGATCTCAGGGTCCTGGGTTGGAGTCCTGCATCGGGCTATCTGCTCAGCAGGGAGCCTGCTTACCCCACTGTCTCCCTGCCTGCCTCTCTGCCTACTTGTGATCTTTGTCAAATAAATAAAATCTTTAAAAACAAACAAAAAAAACACGACTCCTTGGCATGGCCCCGGCCTCTATTAAAGGTAACCCCTGTCACGTCCCCCTCCATGTCTCCGTCATGGCATGGGGCCTGCCATCTAGTGGGCCCTAAAGAGATTTTTGCTGGCCAGACAGATTCCTGGCCCAGCGGTCATTGACAGACTCTGAGGAAATGATTGTTGAAGGAATAACTGTGAGTATTCTGGAACTACTTCCTGGGCTCCAGTGACCTGGTTGTGTAGTGAGGTGCCATCCTTTCCAACTCCCAAATGTGCCATTTCAGAGGGTGCCACACTGGTGTCCTGCAGCCTGGGAACTGTGAAAACCCAGTCCCACCTGCTGGGATGTAAGGGACCAATTGTTCTGCTTGTCCAGAAACCTTCAGCAGCTTGTAATTTCACGATTCTTCAAATAGTGAATCAGGGGGTGCCTGGGTGGCTCAGTGGGTTAAGCCGCTGCCTTTGGTTCAGGTCATGATCTCCAGGTCCTGGGATCGAGTCCCACATCGGGCTCTCTGCTCAGCGGGGAGCCTGCTTCCCTCCTCTCTCTCTGCATGCCTCTCTGCCTACTTGTGATCTCTGTCAAATAAATAAATAAAATCTTTAAAAAAAAAAAAAATAGTGAATCAGGACTGTGGGAAGCACCAGAGTCTGTCTGGCCAAGCAGCCAGGTGCTGACTGGAGAAGTTGCAAAGCTGTTCATATCTGTAAAGTACAATGTGGATGCACCTTGAATTAGAAAGATTTGCTGAGGCATCCTATCCCTCCCCCAGGCTGTAGGCGAGGCCTCACCCACACAGTTTTGCACAGAAGAAAACGCACCTGGTTTGTGTGGCCTTCGAAGAACCTTACTCCTGGGAAATGCCTTTTTCTGTCAGACCTACAGAAAATCTCCTGTGCATTGGTAGAAATCTGTTCCTCCTTGGCCTGTTCAAGTTTAAGTTGCTGGGTTTGGAGTTTTTCATTAAGATTTTATTTATTTGAGAAAGCGCAAAAGCAGGGGGAGCCATAGAGGGAGAAAGAGAAGCAGGTTTCCTGCTGAGCAGAGAACCAGATGCGGGGCTCAGTCCCACGACCCTAAGATCATGACCTGAGCCAAAGGCAGATGCTTAACTGACTGAGCCACCCAGGCGCCCCTAAGTTGTTTTAATCAGTAGTGAACACCTGTGCTGGTGCTGGGCCTTAGCTAAGCTCCAGGTGGCACCTGCTGACGTGGCACTCCTGAACTGAGGGAGGGTCGCTGTACCGTGAACAGTGGAGGTGATGATCAAGGGATCTGGCCTGACCAGCCTGGGATGTGCAGGAGCTCGCTCAATGGTCTCCTGCCCGTGCTCTGGTCCCTTCCAGTCCTTTCTTCATGGGACAGCCACAGTGATCTTCCCAGATCGTCAGTCTGGTCGGCACTCGTTGCGAGCACTTGTGCCTGTCATGGACCCTGAAGGGACAGATGCCTCGCTTGTGTTTTAACTGAGGATGAACAAACAGGCTGCTCGAAGGGGGGCCTAGGTCAAGGGAACCAGTATAGGAGCGTGAGGCATCCCAGGGCCAGCAGCAGCAGGGACACATTACCCACCCCTTTTGGCAAGGTGAGGGCACAGAGAGTGGGAGAAGTGTGGCTCCAGGGAGAGGGGCCCCCAGACAGGAGCTGTGGCTCTGAGTTGAAGGATCAAGGACAGCAGCCACTGCCAGCAGCCCAGCAAAAAGGCTCCAAAGAAAAAGCTGTCTGCCAGCTTTTCTCTCCTGTCACCTGTCATTTCTGCTGCTTCTTGTTGGAAGAATTCACTGGAAGCTGCAGGGTATGGGAAGCCAGGTGAAGGTGACAACCTGCAGAAACCCACCTTCCAGGGCACTGAGAATGGCAGAGACCAGATCTGGGGGTGCAGGGAGTGAATAGCAAGTCCAGATGGTCAAAGCATGGCGAGCTCTCACGATCAAGATGAAAAGCAACTGGGGCGCCTGGATGCCTCAGTTGTGAAGCACCTGCCTTTGTCTGAGGTCATGATCCCAGGGTCCTGGGGTCAAGCCCCACATCGGGCTCCCTGCTTGATGGGAAGCCTGCTTCGCCTCTCTCACTTCCCCTGCTTGTGTTCCCTCTTTCACCGTGTCGTTCTGTGTCAAATAAAATCTTTAAAATATACGTAGATATTTTAAAGGTGTAATAATATATATAGTATATTATACAATACATATTCACTCAAAATTAATATATATTTCATAATATATGTTACGGAAAAAAAAAGATGAAAGTGCTAACATTCCATCAAGGCCCTGTGAGGCCTGGCTGCCATCCCGCTCCTCACTTTTGGGGCTCAGACCACCCCAGTCTTGTCTTTCCCAGTCAGGCCTTGCACCTGCTGCGACCCCTGCTTGCAGGACCCTCTCCTCAGCCCTTCCTCTGGCTCCTGCTCAGCCTCAGATCCCAGCATACATAATTATCACTTCCTCAGAGAGGCCCTCCTGGATTCCCCATCTACACTGGGTCCTTTTGTTTTGTCTGTACCCTATTCACTTTCTTTGTTTTTGTAAGTGTGTGTGTATGGTACACATCTGCTCCCAGATTAAAAGTTCTGGGGGTCAGGGACTACTCTACCCCCAGTGCTGAAGAGAGGGCATCCCAGAAATGCTTGTCTCATAGAGGCAGGAATGTTACACCGGCCCCCATGTCACGTGGGGGGCGGGTGAGGGGCTGGGAGTCGGAACCTGAACAAGCCTTAAACCGTGTTCCGGTTTCATGGCATATGTTTCAGTCAGGAATCTCATTATTTAAAAATTATTTTACAGCTGGGGGAGAAGCATTAGGAAATCTCTCCTAACACCATGCTCACAAGGTGACATCTTTGTGGAGGAGACTACAAAGCTCTTTAAGAAAGTCCTAGCAAGCTGACTGCTCACGCATTTACAGGGACTCCTACTGGTTTTAATCATCACGGAAACAGCATAGCTCCAGGTGTCTCCGCTGCCCCTTTACACCTCTCTCTGGAGAGTCATGTTCCCCTGCCCCCGGGTGGTGACTGAGAGGGGCTGTGGTCTCTCTGGCTACCTTAAGAAATTCACTGCCCCACAGGCCACTGAGTCTCCACTTAATCAGGCCCTTGGAAGGACATGTCGGAGATAGTCATCCAATCTCTAGATTTGACTTCTCAGCCAATCTTCTCCCACCTCCCAGCTCAGGGCCACTTCCCAGGGGAGGCCTCAGTGGTTGGGGTGCCTGCTTACCTCTCCTCTGTTCCTCCACGTTACACTGTCCCCTGCTGCCAACTGCTGATTTCTGACCTGTCCAGGACTGGAGCACTGGCAGGGAAATGTCGCCGTACTGTGAAAACAGCTGACCGCAAGTTCCCTGGGCTGTGCAGGGGCTCCTGGCCCACCCTCCTGGGCAGGGAGCCAATGACCCCAGGCTCCTCCCAACTGTCAGTCACCTCGAGAGGCGCCTGCTGCTGGCGAGGGTGGATGCAGGCATCATGGGGCTCACTGCCAGCTTTCTCCAGAGATGTTCCTCCCCATGGGCTTTCTCTCTGTGGTTTGCGTGGGGAGTGAGGGGGCTCACTGGTTTGGCAGAACACATTTTAGATCGTTTCCTTTTTACTTTCTCACTTAGTGGCTATTCGTTTCTGTCACAGTAGCACCTCAGCCAAAACTGAAGTAAGAAGGTTCTCTTCAAACTTCTCATTGCAGTGAATTTTCAAGACAAGCTGTGTAGAGATGATTTACATGTTAAGTAATGTTACACAGGTGTGTGAAAGAAGCAAATCATACGGCCCCCGGGTGGCTCAATTGGTTAAGCATCTGCCTTCGGCCTAGGTCAAGATTCCAGGGTCCTGGGATCGAGCCCCACATTGGGTTCCCTGCTCAGCAGGGAGTCTGCTTCTCTATCTGCCCCTTCCCCTGCTTGTGCTCTCTCTCTCTTTCTCTCAAATCTTAAAAAAAAAAAAAAAAAAAAAAAAAAATCACATAAATGTCCCATATTAGTCAGGCGTTCCCACAGTAATGCTTAACAAACCACCCCAAAATTCAGTGGCTCACAGACACTAGCACTTTCTCTCTGGCCAACACATCCACAGGTTGGCTGAGGTCTAGCTGGCCTTGGCTCCAGGTCTGCTGCGGGTATCCTTCATCCTTCTAGGCCCCTGGGGGCGTGTCTCACAGAGATGGCAGGAGCACAGGAGACAAGCCCGCCTTCCTCTCCACCCACTGCAATTCATGCTTTGCTTGGAAGCCATTGGCCAAATCAAGCTACATGAGACCAGCCCCAAGATCAGTAGGGTGGGCATGTACCCTCCATCAAAGATGGAGAGGGAGGGGTGAATTTTTGCCAAACTATAATCTATCACATAGTTTATATGTAATATGAGAGTAACTGAAGTGGAACAATGCTAGGAGAATTATTCTTGGTACATTAATGGACGTTCTGACATCTGTCCGAAGTAAACATGCACGTATGTGCCCTAAGGCTGTCTTGTTTCCAGTCTAATTGGCCAGCAACTTACTAGATAGATGTCAATTTCCATTCTTAAAAAGCAAATTCCTATTTCTGATTGCATGTTTTTTTCCTACTAAAGAGAACCTCAAGTGCTTTTTTTTTCTACCACGTATTTCTCCCTCCTCAGTATGGCTGTGACCCGATCCAAAGATGCTCCTCCTTTTGGTCCCCCAATCCCCAGTGGAACCACATTCCGCAAGTCTGACGTCTTCAGAGACTTCTTGCTGGCCAAGGTGATTAATGCTGAGAATGCTGCGCACAAATCGGACAAATTCCACACCATGGCCACCAGGACCCGCCAGGAGTACCTCAAGGACCTGGCAGAAAACTGTGTCTCTAACACACCCATTGACTCCACTGGCAAGTTCAACCTCATCTCGCTGACCTCCAAGAAGAAGGAGAAGACAAAGGCGCGGGCAGGTGCTGAGCAGCACAGTGCAGGGGCCATCGCCTGGAGGGTGGCAGCTCAGGACTATGCCCAGGGCGTAGAAATCGACTGTATCTTGGGGATATCTAATGAGTTTGTGGTGCTCTTGGACCTGCGCACCAAGGAGGTAGTGTTCAACTGCTACTGTGGGGATGTCATTGGCTGGACCCCAGACTCCTCGACACTCAAAATCTTCTATGGGCGAGGGGACCACATCTTCCTGCAGGCCACAGACGGCTCTGTGGAGGACATAAGGGAAATCGTCCAGAGACTGAAGGTAAGGGGAGAGTTCCACAATGGTGCAGCTCTTCCATGGTTTGGCCTTGGGGAAGCCCTGGTGCCCCCAGCCCCGTGATTCAGGCCAGGATGCTAATTGGCCCCAAGGAAGTCAGAATTGCCACTTACACACTGGGGGGTCTCTTGGGCCCTGCAGCCTGGGTTCTTTCTGGGGACAATTCAGGCCAGGGATCCAGGGCTCTTTATGCCTTTGCCTCAGGAAGACAAAAGATAGGTTTATTCACTGTGGATCTTGATAGAAAATACAAGTGAACGATTATGTTCAAAATGTAAGGGTACTTCTAGAAGAAGTCAAACAATGAAAAGCTTCCAGGCCATTAAAGGTTTGGGGCATAAACGGGGTATGGGGGGTATAAAAAAGCATGGTAAAAGAAACAGTTACATAGCAGGAGTAATTCCACATCCATAACCACAATAAATGTGAATGGCTTAACTTCCTCTATTAAAAGACAAAGATTCACCATCTGGGTAAAGTCTTACCCTGAGCTCCTAATAGACAGCTCAGGCTCAGATTATTGGCCAAACCAAGAGTGGCAGATTGGTTTCAGGTGACAGCTTCATAGGTGGTGGCCTGAAGCATTGCTGAGAAGCACTGGGGCCACATGTGAGCCGTGTGGGAAAGAATGCTATCATTGACAATGGGCTCCCAGTGGATTTCACAGAAGGACACATCATGCATATGAAATAGAGAAGGGAGCCTAACGTAGACACAGGTTCTGGCATCACAAGTCCTGGCTTCAGGTCCTGGCACTGCCACTGGCCAGCTGTTATGACCTTGAGCCAAGTTCTTAACTGCCACACTGACATTTTTCAGATGTCCCTGTCTGAAAAATGAGAACAAAAATTACCCTATATCATGTGAAAATTTTAAGGATTGGATGAGTTATGTTACCCAGAGAAGCTTGCCTGACTCAGTGGGCTGTGACCTCCACATGCCAGTGCATTCACCCTTTTGGGCTTTTGCATTCTCTCATTAAGTTCAAGTTGGACTGATGGAGCCCTGCTGTAAGCTTCCCTGACCCCAAAGTTCACGCTCAGTGTTAGACAGCAACCTCAGTTGTGAGATCCAAGAACCAGGGCCTCCATCTGTTTTGTTCGCTTGCTTGTGCTCTCTGCATAAATCAGGGTTGGCACATAGTAAGTGTTCAATAAATACTGATCACTTGGTCAGTTGAAGGAGTTTAATTGAACCCTGACTGTGTGCCGATAAGCAGCATGCTTGTGCGAGCTGAGTCATCCGCCCCACAGAACGTAGGTACTGTTCTTGACCCCACTTGACAGGATGAGATTGAGGCTCTGACGGGTATAGACTCTCGCAGAAGGTCATGCAGCCAGCAGGTGGCAGACTGGGGTCTGAATCCAGGTTTTCCTGACTCTGAAGCACATTTGTACCGGAACTCAAGATTGGTAGCTAACTGCTTGCTTGGTGTCCCCACCCGGGTGTCTCCGAGCCCCTGAAACAACATGTCAGAGAGCAGGTTCCTGCTTTTCTTCCACTGCCCCCAGAGTTTTCCTGTCTCCAGAAAGGGCAAGTCCATCACTTCATTTGTCAAGGTTAGAAGCCTTGGCATCTGCCCCACTGTTCTCCTCTCACTCCCACATCCCGTCTGATAGTACCACCTCCGGTTGACAGACTCCAGCTCCTCTTCCCCTTCCACAGCCTCCCCTAGCCTCTCCTGGCCTCCTCAGTCACCTCCTCGCTGGTCTCCCTTGCCTCCAACCTTGCTTTCCCATGGTCTGTCCTCAGTAAGGCAGTCCAAGGGATCCGATCCTATCACTGTTCTGCCCAAACCCTCTGCCCCCTCTAGATGGAACGCAGAGTGCTTTTGGTGGCCTCAGACTCTGTGACCTGGCTGCCTGTCGGTCTCTCTGCTCTGGGAACATAGACCTTTGCTGCTTCCTGCATGTACTAGGCAGGCATCCAGCCTCAGGGCCTTTGCACTGCCCATGCCCTCACGCTGGAGCACTTTTCCTGATCCCCCCTGTGGCTCACTTCCTCCTCTCCTTTAGTCGCATGTCACCTTGTCAAGGAGGCCTCATTATATAAAATTGCAACCCCCCAGCTTGGCGTATTCCACCCACTTACCCTGCTTTAATCTTCTCCATAGCACTTACACCATATGAAGCGTATTTATGTATTTGTTGTTTGCCGCTGTGTCCTCAGCACTGAGGTTGGAATACAGCATGCACCCAGGGAACTTGTACTGAACGCTGGCTGCATGCTGCCCCGTAGTAACAGCAGAAGTGAACGTCCACGGAGGGCTGTCACACCCTGTGCAGCGCCTTGCACAGCTCTGCACTTTTTCCTCCCCAAAGCCTGGTGAAGGAGATCCCCTTCTCATCCCTGATGAAGAGTATTCTTCCTCCCAAAATCCTGACAGCAGCTCGAGTTTCTTGAGCAGTGACCATGCCGGGCACCATGCCAGGTGACATGTTTTACCCACATCCTCTCTCTGCTACTCCATCCCACGCCCACCCCCGGCCCTTTTGGCAGTGCAGCGGCTTACAGCCCGTTGTCCCAGCCCCCCTCACAGTCTCCGTGCCCCAGAGCCCACTGAGCATCCAGGTGGCCAGGAAGCGATGATGTATGCCATCTTCTGTGAAGGGACAAGCCCATCATACACGAGTCATGACAGCAAGTCTGCTTTGCCAAGTCCTCCAGGGGAAGGAGTCCACACCCTCCCCGACAGAGCTAGGATTCAGACATCCTTCATTCATTGAGTCAGCAAGTATTATGTGCATCTCTCTGAGCCAGGCGGTGCTGGGACAGCAGGGACTATGCAAGGCCCTGGCTGCCCTCCTGGGGCTCCCCTCTGAGGCAGAAATTGAACAAGGAATTGCAAGTGCCAAGAGGTTAAAGAGGGAGTATTGAGCATGCCAAGGGAACCCGTCTTGGGGAGAGGTCTCAAAGCCACAGGTCAAATGCAGCCCTGAGACCTATTCGGTTAATTACCAAAGCTTGACCTTGAGAAGATTTCACGTGTGGGTAGCTCTCCGGAGCCTCTGGCAACACTGCATGTTGGCACAGGGCAGTAGGCAGCTGAAGCAGGCCCACAGGTGCTCCCTTGCAGCGGGGGCACATGTATACTATTTGACCACAGGCCCATCAGGGAGATGGGCTTCATCAGTGAGAATTGCTTCTCATTTATCCTACCCACCAAGTTCCCCAGCTTGTGAGCCTCAGGGAGGTCCCTGAGGAAACAACTTTTAAACTGAGACAAAAGTAAGAAGTTGGAATCATCCTGGTGCAGAGTGAGGGGGAAAGGAGCAAAGGGGCAGCGGGGAATGCAGCATGGAGGCTAATTGCAAAAGTTAAAAAAGTCAAGTCTGCACAGGTTTTACATCTGTAAGATAAGCAAATCAGTTGTACCTGCCTCACCAGTGAGAGTTTGGAGAAATTAGGCCTATGAAGGGCTTAGTCAGAGCCTGGCACACAGAGATCAGTCCCCAGGAAAATTAACTTTAAAGGGGAACTGGGGCAGTATGGCCGCATGGCATGGCACAGGGTCCTATGAACCTATACGTGTTTGGTCTCCTGTGTTTGGCTCCCTGTGCCAGGGGGCCTTTCTGGAATCTTGGAAACATCAGGAGTGCTTCTGTTCTTCAGTTGGGGGTTCCTTAGGTTCATTAGAAAAGCAAAAGGGATGGAAGTTGCAGGACCACAGAGACTCCTGACCAGCTCTCCCTTCCCTATTCAAAATGGTCCAGAGCAGCTATAGTTGGGGGTTACAGACTGGGCTGCTGAGAGAAAGACTGAGAGATCCGGGAGCTGAGACAAGGTGAAGTTTATTTCTTTCAATTAATGCTCAGGCTGGTCACGGTGGCAGGGACAGCTCCGTCCCCTTCGTCTTGTGGCACCTCCTTTTCCTTCCGTATTGCTTGGTACCACTCTAAAGGGACGTCCCTGTGGGCAGGAAGGAGGAAGGCGTGAGTGGAGGGCAGGCAGTTTTATTTGGAAGAAAACGAAGTAGAAGCGCCTTCACGTCTGTCCTCCTGGCCCCAACCAAGTCATGTATCCAAAGCCAGCTGTGACAGAAACAGAAATGCAGGCCTCCTCTGGGTGGCCACGTGCCCATCCAAGTCTGTTGTGCTGTGGGAGGTCTTGTCACCAAAAGCAGGAAGGGAAGAAGGGAGGCTGGATGGCAGCTGTCAGGCCCGCAGCGGCCTCCAGGGAGGTTGGGCCCTCCCCATCCCCGCCCCAGGGATGGTGTGGCCTCACCGGCGCAGACACACGGGACATTTCTCTGTCACCCGCAGCCAGATTCTTTGGCCACAAGGGTTACCACTTCATGGGGGAGAATGGGGACTCCCAAAGCAGAGTGGGCTAGGACAGAGCCAGTCACAAGTTTCCCATTCAGTGCACTAAACACTAGACTTTCCTTTCCAACCAGTTTAAACTTTCTAATTCTGGACAACGTCAAACAGCCATAAAGGAGGACTCAACCTAGCAAACCCCCAGGCCGTCACCAGTCCCCTCGGCTGTCAGCCAGCCCATGGCCACTCTCGTTTCTTCCTTCCCTGTTTTCCTTTCCCCTGATGATTTTGAAACAAATCTAGGACATCCTATCGTTTCATCTGTACATATGTCAGTATTTCTCTCAAACATATGGACTATTCAGAAAACAACTGTTTTGTCATTACCATCCATCGAACAGTCACAGTAACTCTTCAGTGTCCCATGAACAAGTTGGGCTGGGAAATCATTTGCTGGATCTCAATCCAGAATTGTGGAGGACAGGCTAGGAAAGGATACAGTCTCCCAGCCCATCCCAGGGAGGAAGGATAAGTACTCTTCTGGGGTGCAGTGCTGGGTCCCTCACATGTGCCCCACACTGTGCAGACTGTCGCCTTCTAAATCAGACGAAGTTATAGCCACAGGTGAGTGCTTCCCCATCCACATTCTCATTTCCGGCCGCCCACTCTCAGCAATGTGGCTGATTTGGGTTGCAAGGAATACGTGTGCATAAATGGAGGCATGAGTGTGTAGAGTGGTTTGGGACCTAAAATGTCCTCTCGGGGCATAGTGGTCAGAGAGGGTGAAAGCCCCCGCTGCAATGGGTCCGTCGTCAACAGCATTTCTAACCACAGAATGGCTTCCCACCGGTAACTGGAACTGTTACACATTCTCTTTCCTTAATGCAGTTTCCAGGGAGTGTATACCGATCTTTTTTTTTTTTTTTTTTTTAAAGATTTTATTTATTTATTTGAGAGAGAGACAGTGAGAGAGAGCATGAGCAAGGAGAAGGTCAGAGGGAGAAGCAGACTCCCCGTGGAGCTGGGAGCCCGATGCGGGACTCGATCCCGGGACTCCAGGATCATGACCTGAGCCGAAGGCAGTCGTCCAACCAACTGAGCCACCCAGGCGTCCCAGTGTATACCGATCTTGATGTGACTTGTTCAGGAGCCATAGCTGTGGCTTGTTAAGTTAATCCTTTTCTCCCAAGAAGAGAAGGGGATTCCTAAGGACATGCTGAGGGACCAGGGTTCTCCTTGACGGGTCCTCTTACCTATAGTTATACGTGGTCGTGGCGACAGTCACACACAGAGGAAGCAGGGAGTGAATCAGAGGCGAGGCCTGGTATGGTCTGGTCAGCTCCAGGTTAGAGGACGGTCTGAGGAGGAGCCTGGGGAAGGGGTTTTTCTTTTAAAAATGGCACCATGAAGTAAAGAGTGAGGCGCGAGCCCCCATCCAGAGAAGATCCCAGAATCTCTGGTCCGCTGCTTGCCCCGCCTACTTTGGTCAGAGTCAGTGGGTCAGGATGAAATACTAGCAGCTTAAAACAACAAAGATTTGTCTGTTGCTCACACTCCATGTCCAGCTTAAGTTTGGTGGGGGTCTCTGCTCCACATTGTTCTCATTCTGGGCCCCCAACTGAACACAGACAGCCACTCTTTGGAACAATCCCAATAATCATGGCAGAGGGGAAAGGCCCACAGAGGGTCTCACGCCGGCAGTGAAATGCCCCAGCCTGGATGACATGGCGGTTCCACTCACAACTCATTGACCAAAACAAGTCCCAGAGCCCACGCCCCACAAGGGGGCCAAGAAGTATAATCCCACTATAGCTAGCCCACCAAAGGCTAGGGGCATTTGGAGAACAGGGCTCATGACTGCCATGGTCTCCACCAGCTAAGAAGCCACGTGGTTGCCTATCCACGTGTCTTTGGAAGTCAAGAGCCCAGGCTGGGACTGAGTGGGTGTTTGTGCTCCTATATCCTGGCATCACCTGGGAGGTCAGGGTCTTTGGCCCTCAAGGGGGAACCTCTGTGCAGGGGTCGTCCAGAGCTGGCCCCAACAGCTTCAGAGGCTAGATCCTGCCTGTTGCCTACAGGTCATGACCAACGGCTGGGAGACAGTGGACATGACCCTGCGGCGGAACGGGCTCGGGCAGCTGGGCTTCCATGTGAAGTACGACGGGACGGTGGCCGAGGTGGAGGACTATGGGTTTGCCTGGCAGGCCGGCCTCCGGCAAGGCAGCCGACTGGTGGAGATCTGCAAGGTGGCCGTGGTCACACTGACCCATGATCAGATGATCGACCTCCTGCGTACCTCTGTCACTGTCAAAGTGGTCATCATCCCCCCTTTCGACGACGGCACACCCCGGAGGTAAGGACATCTGCCTTGCAAGGTGAGAGCCAGGTGGTGGGATGGCAGCTTCTGGAGTGCAGGCCCCCGAGGCCCTTTCTCAGCAGGAAAACTGGTGATGGGGAGAGTCAGCATCTGGCAAACACCTGCCGGATGCCACATACGGTTGAAGCTCTTCAAACGCCACTGTCCCCATTCCATGTCCACAACAGCCCCATGAGGTGGACACCCTCATCAGTCCCATTTTCTAGGTGATGCGCACAGCATTCAAAGTAGCTTGCCCCGAGGACACACTGCGCTTGGTTCACTGCTTCAGCACAAGGTACGAGTGCCCTTCAAAGTGCTGGGGAGACCACAGGGACCAAAGGGAGCAAGTATCTGCTCCCTTGGAGTTTGTGTTCTAGAGGCCGAGACAGGCGGTAATTACATAGATACAATGCAGGACCAAGCAGTAATGAGATTTAAGATTAAAGCAGGCTGTATAAAGGGCCTGCAGCGTGTTGGGAGAGCTGCTCATGGATCAGGCAAGGCTCCTGGACAAAGGCAGCCACATGGTCTTGTTGGGCTAGGGGCTCCCCAGCAAAGTCTGCATAGAGTCTCGGATGTGTGAGTGTATGTGGCTCATCCGTCCGTGCAGCACGGAGACCAGGGTGTCTGGGAACAGGTGAGAGGTGGGGCAGCCTTCCAGGGGCGCTTACGGGCATGGGGACAAACTTGGGTTTTATTCCACACGTAGTGGGAAGACAACGAAGAGTTTGTCTTGTTTTTTTAATGGAACACTTCAAACATACCAAAGTGTACTGAGCCCTGTTTCAACACTTACCAACACTGGTATTTGTTATTTTTCAAGTTCTGTACCTCCCCTCCCCTTGGATTATTTGAAGCAGTCCCAGTGATTAGACCATATCTCTGCCCAATAAGAACCTCTAAAAAATTAGGACTATACTTAAAATTTTTACCAGTAACTCAGGATCACGTATCCATCAGTATTTACCTTTCTGTTGTATTAGAGGGATCTTTTATAGAAAGAATTGTTTTGTTAATCAGGCTACTCCTGTTGTATTTGGTTGATGGGTCTCTTCAGGCTCTTTTAATCTACAAGCTTCCCTTTCCTGCTTTTTTTCCCCCCTTGGAATTTATTTTGGGAAGAAACCCCGGCTACCTGTTCTCTGGAGTTTCTCACTTCCTGCATTTAGCTGCTTGCATCCCCCTGGTGTCCCTTACCCTGTTTTTCTAGCACATGGATTTCCTGTGACCTGGAGTTTAATGTAGAAACTTGATCCAAATCTGGTGAGATTTCTTTTGGTAACAACACTTCTCAGGTGTGTGTCTGTTGCAAGGCACCACGTGTCTGGTTGTCCTCCGTGAGTGGCTGTACGGGCAGAGGGTTCAGATGGTGGCGCCTGACCTGTCATCATACACTGTCCCCCTCAACAGCCATGTGTCATTATTGCCTCGATCAGCTATTTCATTGTGGGTCACAGAGTAACAAGTACTGGTCTCAATTCTGTCATTCCTTCTTCATTTATTGGCTGAAATCTTTCGGTAACTGTTTGGTTACTCTGGGGTAGAATTTATCAGATAGGGAAGGCAGGGTAAATGCTGCTTTTATATTGGTGAGTCGGTGCCCCAGCGATCTCCAGCTGTGGCCAGAGACAGAGAGAATCACTACATCCCAAGCACTGAGCACACAGCTGCACAGAGGACAGTCAGGCCTTGGCCCTCGGGGAGCTACTAAAGTGGATCAGGGGAAGCAAACAGCAAGCAAGGGAATGAGGTGATTTCATATAGCAAAAGCGAGAGGCAACTGAGTGTCATGGGAACACAGACTCTGCAGTGACATTACCTAGGGTTGACTCTCAGCTCTTCCTCATTGTGAACCGTGGCCCTGGGCCAGTGGCCTCATACCTCGTGTCTCAGTTTCTTCATCTGTAAAATGAGGGAGGTAACAGATCCTTTCCCCAAAGATGGTGGTGAGTTTGGAGAAAAGCTTTGTAAATAAAGCTCATAGACCAGCACTTGGCCTGTAGGGGGCGCTCTAGAGACACCAGCTGGGAGCTACTGGGTGTGAGGAAAGTAAAAAGAGCGCAGCCTGACTTTGGAGGGTGAGGAGGAGCCAGAAGAAGGGCCTTGCAGGGACCTAGTGGCCATCACAAAAGTGAGGACAGAGGCCCTGGGCTTGTTGCCAGGCAGCCAAGAGGGTCTGGAGCAGAGTGAGCCAAGAGGAAGGCTGACATGAGGTGACATGTGACCCCCTCAAGGCTGGTGTGACCCTCACTTTACAGATGAAACACCGAGGCCCTGAGGGGACCCATCAGTTGTGCAGAGTTGTACAGCTCCTAAGCAGCAGACAGACCTCAGTCCAGCTTCCCAGCTGCATCAGAAAGTCGGCGAGAGCTGTGCGCATGCACGGCTGTGCTTGCTCCACCCGCCGCTTCCTGCTTGCTCCGGACTTGGTCGGGGGCAGCTCTGAGCATGCCTCAGCCCTGCCCCAGGGGCTCAGCCTGCCCTCACCCCCCTCCCCAGTCTACCCTTGGGACTCCAGTCAAGCCCCCCGCGTCCCGGTCTCTCAGCCCTCTTATGGCGCCAGGGCCCAGCCACACCCACTCCAGGCTTTGCAGGGGCAAGTCCAGCCAAAGCAACTCCACAGGCCAGCTCCCCAGCAGATCCCCCCACACTGTGCCTTGTTCTGCACACACCCTCACACTCACGTGTGTGCACACGATAAGCCAGCCCACCTGTCCAACGACTCTGCACCGGAGGCCACAAAGACATCCCTGGATCTGCAGGTAGGGACCAACAGAAGCAAAAGTAAAAGTCTGCAGGCTCCCTTCTCTGGCTTTGGGGAGACCAGGCCTGAGAGGGTGTCACTAGACACAGGAGCCAGTTCCTTTCCCTCATTCGGAAAGAAGCTATCATCCTACCCCCCTTGGCAGGGCAGCCACAGAAACAGGATCTCCTGTTTTCAGGGGCAGATGCGGGTTGGGACTTGCATGGTTTTTGTTGTTCTTGAAATGCAGAGGGGTCTGGCTGACCTCATTTGCAGAGCTGGTCGCCCTAGCTCTGGGGTCTCTCCCAGCTTCTTGCTGCAGCCCTGGCCTCCTGGGTGGAATGTCAAAACAAGCCCTGAGCGGGGGCACACAGGGATGGGCAGAGATGCTCTTGCTGCCGCCAGCAGGGCTCTGTATGGTGTACACCTGGACCCCACACTCCTCAGACACTGAATGGTAGAGTGGCTCATCCACACACTCCAAGGCCATCGGACAGGGCTTCTCAAGTGAGTACTGCACCACTGGCCATAGCTGAACTGGGAGAACATCCCCCAGGCTGATAAGATGGTCATCGAGACGTCGGCCACTTAAAACAGGCTGGGAGGAATGCTCTCGTCTCACTTTCTCTGCCGCTTCCTGATGGAGAAGGCCATCTGGGATGTTGCTTCTTCATTTGGACTCTGGAGCTCTGGTCAAGGGGGTTGGAAACTCCTCCCTGAAAAGGGATATTGAAGCCCCACAGGTGAGGGAGCAGGAGGGGTAAGAAAGGAGACGGTGAGGAGAAGAGGGCTCTGGGCTCAGGGGCATCCTCTCTCAGACATCTCCTGCACGTGGCTGAGGCCGGAGGGTACTGTCTGCTGTGGCATTGCTGCCAAGAGTAGAAGCAATCTAAGTATCCAGCCGCGCTGAGTATTCAGGACCCACTGGCTGAGTAAATCCCAGGTCATCGTGTGATGGGATAGTACTGGATTGTTTAAAGGAAGTAAATTGAATTTGTATCGAGAGGGCCTGGTAAGTAATACTGTTAGTTGGGGGACCCGAGGGGGAAGCAGGATAGCTTTTTATTTCTGTTTTAAATAATATTTGCATAGAAATACCTGCCTAGGATACTTCTCAAAGAACATATAAGAAACTGGAAGCTGTGGTGGGTTCTGGGAGGTGAAACTGGGAGACGGGGAGGCCCTTTTTGTCCCACTTTCACCAGCTTTGTCTTGTGTCAAAAGCATCACTAGCAGCTTGGTAAAAATGCAGATTCCCAGGTCCCCAGGCCAAGGAGGACTCCGATTCCTGTGGTGAGACCCAGTGTCTGCATCCCTCTGCTGTAGTTTGGGTGCTGCTGGTTCTCAGACCAATAAGGAAAGATTTGTTCCGGAGCCCCCAGCAAGGTGTGGTTGGACTTCAGAAGGTGGAAGGGAGACTAGGCCTCTGAGCATGTGGGAACAGCAGGCAGACTGGCCACAGAATCAGCTGGAGAAGGTGGCAGTGCCAAGTCCCCTTTGTTAAGCACCTGGCGGGCACCAGACTTTATCCTAGTGCCCTAGAACACCTGCAGCCACCACTATCTTACAGATGAGGAAACAGCTTCTGGAAAGAAATCCTTCACCCAGGGCCATGCAGGCTGGGGTCTGAATTGGCCATCTGGCCCAGAAGCCCTGGCTCCCCACCACCCGATGCTGCCTTCAAAATGCCTGGATAATACTTCCCTCTTGGAGATCATGCGCAAGGGCTCCTGGCCAGAGGCCATGTTGTCAGTAACTGGGAGAGAAGTCTGGCTCCCAAACCAGTCTTCAGTGGCCCATGTGGATAGTGATTAAAGTTGTGGCCTTTGGAGTCAACTTACTGTATTTAAGTCCCGTTTCCCCCTCTTACTGGCTGTGTGACCTTGGACAGGTTACTTAGGTTCTCTGTGTCTCGGTTTACTTCTCTCGGAAGTGCTGTTGTCAGCGGTCGGGATTCTGGCTCCCAACAACAGAACCAGCTCAAGCTTGGTGAAGCAAAAGACAGACTTCCCTGGCTTCTGTTCCTGACAGACAAGGAGACAGAGCGAGATTTAGACTGGGCCCGATGCAGGGACCTGGATGCCCTCACTGGGAATCTTTATCACCTATCTCCTTTTCCTAGCTTGCTCTCATTTCGTGGGACAAAGGTGACCCACCCTTCTTCCCAGTTTCAGCATAGGACTCCCCAGCACAGCAGCTCCAGTGAACTCCACATCTTCCCCCATTAGTTCCAGGAACAGTTCCAGAGTTGATGCCATCTCCACTTGGCCGCACATGGGGCATGTGACAGTCCTGTGCTGATCCTTGTGCGCAGGGGAGGGGGAGGAGAGGTTTCTGATCAGCCAGGCCTGGGTGACATTCTCACACCTGGAGCCAAAAGTGGAGTCTGCCCCCCAGAACACACAGACCTGTTCCCAGATGTAGGAGCTGAGCCAGCCGGAGTCGCAGGGCTATGATGGTCCCCTCATCCACTTACGTCTGGGTTCTGCTGGACATTTGTACTGTTGTCATTCCTCCTGTGGTACCTGGTGAGGCGTTGGCACCTCAGAAAGATTGCCAGAAGGAGCTCTGACTCTAATGGTGCAGAGGAGCACAACATGTTGGGCCCAGAAGCCCCAGCACCTCCTCGAGTCGCCTTCTGGAGACTCCTCAGCAGCCATGTCCTGAGCCCCCAGCCACCAAATCCACTGCAACTTTTGCCAGTCCTAAAAGTTCCCTGGGCTCCAGAGGACCCAGGAGAGCCACAGAGGCTCAGCTCGCTGAGGGCATGAGTGCTTCCAGGCTGAGGGCCCCCAGCTCTGCTCTGACATCTGCTAGGACATGGATTTTGGGAGCCTGAGACACGCCCCCTGGGCTCAGAGCCCTCTCCTGTGCTGCACTGCACGAGGGGTGGAGAATTCGGGGCCGTGGATGGCCCAGCCTCAAGCCAGCAACACCACGGCCTGTGTGCCAGCCTGGTCTGGGGGGAGTCACAGGCCCTTCTGCATCTATTTCAAGGTTCCAGATTTCGTGGCTTTTTTTTTTTTTTTTTTTTTTTAAACCACCCTGCAAAGTAGGTCACCTGCTCCTCTTCCAGCCGCCTTTGAGCTTCTTTGGAACAAGGCAGATACTATCCTTTGATTCTGAGGGCATCTGCCTTTCTGGCCCCCGGTACCGCCGCAGGGGGGCTGGGTGGAGGGGGAGGCTGAGCCATTCCATGGAGGACACTGGTCCACTTGAGGCCTGGGTCAGGGAGAAGGGAGAGGAAGGAAGACGAAGGGAGAGCAAGGAGCAAAAAGGAAGTGAGGGAGAGAGGGCCAAGCGGTCAGAGCCTCTAGGGTGGGCCCTGTCCTGGCTGACTTCCTGAGCTGCGAAGTTTCAGACCAGTTTAAAGGGTACCTACTTGGCCTTTAAAATAGGCCCTCATGGTTCAGATTTAGGCAGGAAACCCAGCCCAGAGTGACCAGGCAGCAGTCTCTCCTGGGCAGCAGGCATGTGTGCTGGGGAGCCAGGGCCCTTCTGAGTAACGAAGTTTTTCTTCCCAGGGGGTGGCTGGAGACCTATGACATGAATACCTCGGAGCCCAAGACAGAGCCGGAGAGCTTGCCCCCCGGAGGCCGGCCCCCCTACCGCAGCAACGCTCCTTGGCAGTGGAGCGGGCCGGCCTCCCACAACTCGCTCCCAGCCTCCAAGTGGGCCAGCCCCAGCGCTCCTGGCCACGCCCAGTCCCTGAGCCGGCCCCCGAAGCAGACCCCCATGGTCCCCTTCCGGGAGCCCCAGCCCCTGCACAGCAAGAGGTAAGGACTGATGAGGGGGCCACCCCGTGTCCTCCCGTCTGCATCCCGCTTTTGTCCTATTCTCCCTCCTCCCTCTTTTGTCCAGTCTCTTTCTCCTCCCCTCCTCCTCCTTATGCTTCCCTCCCTCCCTTCTTTCTGTTGTTTCCTTTCTTTTTTTTTTAATTATGTCAGTCGCCATACAGTACATCATTAGTTTTTGATATATTGTTCCGTGGTTCATTGTTTGCGAATAACCCCCAGTGCTCCGTGCAATCCATGCCCTCCTTAATGCCCAATCACCGGGCTTACCTATCCCCTACCTCGCTCCCTTCCAAAACCCTCAGTTTGTTTACTGTGAAGTTTTCCTTTTGGACCTCTTCTGTGAGGCCCCAGTGCTGGGGAGCTCGGTGTCTGAGGCGGGAAAGCCACCATACTACGTGTGATGGAAACTATGTATTGCTTGAAAGCTCAAGGGCCGGATAAGCACCAACCCCAGGGTAGTGATCACTTCCGGGGGAAGGCAGGGAAAGGGGAAAGCCCACAGGCAGGCGTGTAGGGGTGCTGCCATTCTAGTTCATGGGTTAGGGGGTAGCTTTGGGAGTTTGTTTTATTAGGATGGTGCATACCTTACAGACAAATCATCCTGTAGGTGGTATATATTTTAAAGTAAAGAAAAATTGCTAAATGAAGGAATGAAGGAATCCCAACTTGTAGAGGTGCCTTCTTGCTTCCATGGCCCCTGTCGGGCCTCTGTCAGGGCCCCAGAAGCTGAGGGGCAGGCACAGCCGTAATGGGAGAGGGAGGGCCAGGACTGTCCCTGCTCCCGGGCCCCACCCTTTGCTCGCCACAGCTCTCCCTGCATCCTGATGGGTGCATGGCCGATGAAGCAGATGGGATGTGGTTGGGCCAAGTCTGTCTTCCATCCTCTGAGGCTACTGGTATCCTTAACTCATCCTTCCCTCTGTCCTCCCTTCTTTTTCTGTTGCAGGCCTGTCAGCTTCCCAGAAACCCCTTACACAGCATCACCAGCAGGGGCCGACAAAGCCCCTCCCTATCGGCAGCCTTCTGGGAGCTTCTCCACCCCCGGCTCGGCCACCTACACGAGATACAAGCCATCCCCAGAAAGGTCAGAGTCTCTTCGCTCTTAACAAATTAAGGAATCTCTGAGAGCTGGGGATCCTTCTTCCCCAGGAAATCCACACACCCTGCAAGTTTATTTGCCATTTGATGGGGTTTCTGGATCCCTGAAGGTCATCAGAGGACCTCCAGGAGGATTGGCTATTTTTTTTGTTGAGATTTAGGGCCAAGCTGCCCTGGGCACGACTCACCGCCGGCTTTTCTCGTAGCAGGATTTCTGCTGGCATGCTCTTGACCTGTATCACTTGCTTAAGCAAGACCATTTGCCTTCTGGCATGGCCACTCAGAGATCTCTCCATCTCCTAGTCCATGGCTCCGTAGTGCCGTGTGCCCTTGGTCCTCCAGGATCCTTGTCTCTGTCGCCCCACCTTCCTCCTCCCCGCTACTGCAAACCATTCATTTGGCCTCCTGAGCAGCTAGCTCTGCCCCCCACCCCCTCCTCTACCCCCCAGTGCCCCACCCTGGCCACCTCCCTGAGCCCCCAGCCTCCGTGCCACCTCCTATGGCCCACTCTCCACTCAGCAGCCAGGAGGATCTTTCTATATGTGGCCATGTCTGTCTCCTGCTTCAGACCCTCCCACGTGTCCCACAGCCCTCAGGACACAGCCTCAGCACCTCCGTGAGGCCTGCCTCTCCAGCCTCACTGGTCGCTTTCACTTCCCCGGGGAGGCTGTCTGAATTTCAGAGCCCGCCTCCGTGTTCTCCCTCTGCCTACAGTTTCTTCACACTCTTCACCCCACACTCCCCCGTCCTGCCAGCTTGAGCACTGATGCTCCTCCTCTGGGAAGCCTTCCCCGAACCTCCCCCGGCATAGATGAAGGGCCACCACTGTGTCCCTCAGTTCCCTGTGTGTTTGTGGACAGTGGCCTTGAGCACTCTCCATGCCGTCAGCCAGGTCAAGAGTGTGTGTGCTCGTGTGTGTGCACTCATCTTCAAGCTCTGGGACCTTCCCAGTGCATCTTTGTGTGACCCTCATGCAGCACAGAGGCTGACCCTGGTAGGTCCTTGGTATCTATTTGATGAAAGGATGGGTGAGTGCAGGAGTTGGGCTAAATAAAACCCCCTGCTGTTAGAGCAGGGATCCGTTCACTGATCTCCAGTGTGCCTCAGGATCACCCCAAAGGGGACCTGGAAACAAGCATTTGCTGGGACCTTCCCCCCACCTCAAGGCTCCAGCTTGGTAGGTCTGGAGTGTAGAACGTGCAAGGCTGACGCTGCTGGTCCAGGGAACACATGGCAAGAGCCACTGAGCTAAACCATTGTCAGATCTCAGCCTCCACTGTCAAATCGGGGAAAACAGACTTCCTCTTCCAGCTCCTGGCCACCACCATTCAGCCTTCATTCAGCAGGGAGTCTCAGGCACTGTTTGAGGTACTCATTCGCTGGGGGCTCCTGTGGGCAGTGCCACTGGCTGCAGTGAAGGGAGCGCCCCGGAAATCGTGCGCACCCCAACGAGAGCACTGGTAGACTAAGTCCCTAGAAGAGGGAGCCCAGCCCAGCCCCAGAGGTCTGTCTAGCCTGGCTGCCTGGAGGAGGCAGTGTTTGAACAGGGCTTTGAGAGGTCCCCAGGAGTTTGCCACAGAAAGGAGGGAGAAAGACCTTCTGGACAGAGCAGAGGCCACAGGCAGGAGTAAGCGGAATGGTGTGGAATGCAGGAGGAATGGAGAGGAGTTTGGTGTGTGGAGGCCCCTGGGTGGCAGCAGCGGCCGAGACTGGAAATGGCAGCCAGTACCCAGTGATTAGCCAAGAACAGAGGTGGTAGGATTGATGTTACTGATAAATCCAGGGGGCATTTATTTTTTTCAAAGTCTTGGTGTCCCTTCCCTTTATTATTAATTTTTAAACTTTCTGAAATAATTGTAGGTTCACAGGAAGTTGCAAAGAAACGTGCCGGGAGCTCCACGAATCCCTCACCCAGCCTCCCCCATGCAAATAGCAAAGCAAGACATTGACATTGGTACAGTCCATAGAGCTTATTCAGAATTCACCAGTTGCACGTGGACACGTGTGTGTGGTGAGTGTGTGTGGCTCTGTGTGGTTTTGTCACATGTGTGCTGCTGTGTACCCACCACCACAATTTGTACACTGTACCCTCCCCGCAGAGCTCCGTTCCCGCTACCCCTTTAGAGCCACACCATTCTCATTCTCTCCCCCATATTTAATCTCTGGCAACCCTTAATCTGCTCTGCATCTCTAACTCTTGCTATTTTATAACTGTTATATAAAAGGAATCACACAGTATACATCCTTTGGAGATTCTTTTTCACCCAGCATAATTTCCTCGAGGTTCATTCAAACCCTTGTGTGTATCAGCAGTCAGTTCCTTACTGCTGAACTGGATTCCATGGTCTGGAACTAGCCCATTACGGATAACCAACCATTCACCCTTTAGAGGATATTTGAGTGGTTTCTGGGCTTGGGCACATTACAAACATGCACCTTCTGAACATGCGTGAAAATAAATTTTGCTTTCCCTGGAACAAATGCCCAAGAATACAATTGCCTGCCAAGATACGGAAACAGCCTAAACTTTCATTGACCGATGAATGGCTAAAGAAGATGTGATATATATACAAGCCATGGAATGTTATCCAGCCATAAAGAAAGGAAGTCCTTCCTATGGATGAATCTGGAGGTTATTACGCTTAAGTGAAAGATATCAAACAGAATAGGACAAATACTGGAATGGTGTCCCTTATACAGAGAATCCCCAAAAAAGTTGTTGAACTCATAGAAAAGACAGAGTAGTGTGGTGGTTGGCTGTGGTGGGGGAAGTAGGGAGATTTGGGCCAGAGGGGACAAAGTTGCGGTTACAAGATGAATAAGTTCAGAAGATCTAACGTACGTATAGGCATGGTGCCTCAAATTAATAATTCTTCACCAGGCATTTGAAAACTGCCAAGAGTAATCTTCAGCATTGTCCCCCAAGACTAGATGACTCTGTTCCAGGAGAGATGGGCTCATTAACCTGATTGTGGTTATTGCTTTGCACTGTGTATGTCCATGTATCACTGGTTTTCACTAGTTATTCTATTAGCCATGTAAGGAGGTCTCGTCGTGTTAATTTGCATTTCTCTAAAGGCTGATGGTGTCCAGCATCTTTCCATGTGCTTATGTGCCAACTGTGTATCTCTCTCTTTTTTTTTTAAAGATATTATTTATTTATTTGACAGATAAAGATCACATGCAGGCAGAGAGGCAGGCAGAGAGAGAGAGGGGGGGGGGAAGCAGGCTCCCTGCTGAGCAGAGAGCCAGATACGGAGCTCGATCCCAGGACCCTGAGATCATGACCTTAGCCGAAGGTAGAGACTTAACTCACTGAGCCACCCAGATGCCCCACCTGTGTATCTCTTTAGGAAGTGTCCATGCATGTCTTTTGCCCATTTTCTAACTGGATTCAACAGTTTTCAGCTTTGGAGAGTTCTTTGTATATACTAGACACAAGTCCTTTGTCAGCTGTGTGACTTGCAAATATTTTCTCCCCGTCTTTAACATGTTCTTTCATCTCCTCAGTAGGGTCTGTAGCAGAACAAAGGGTGTCCACTTTGATGAGGTCTAAGTTACATTGCTTTCCTCTGAGGGTCCACGTTTTTGGTGTGAAGTCTAAGAACCCTTTGCCTAGACTGGGGTCCTGAAGATTTTCCTTTTTTCTCCTAGAAGTTTTATTAATTTTTTTTTTTTTAAGTAGGTTCTACACCCAGCATGGGGCTTGAACTCACAACCCTGAGATAAAAGAGTCAGATGCTCCAGCCAGGTGTCCTTCTGTGTTTTATCATTTTGTATTCTGCATTGAAGTCCATGATCCATTTTGAGTTCATTTTTACATAATGTGACAGGTTTAGGTTGATGTTACTTGTTGGCCTACTGACGTCCAGTTTGCTCCAGCACTGTTTCTGGGAAAGGCTCTCCCTCTTCCATCACATCGCTCTTGCTGCTTAAAGCAATAGATCACTGAAAGGGGAACTCAGTTGGACATGTTTGTGTGGGTCTGTTTCTGGCTCCCCGGTCTATTCTGCTGAGCTGTATACGTGATCTTGGTGCTCCCAAGCACTCCACAGGTGGGGATTTAATTATCCCACATGACAGAGTGGGGTAGCAGGCTCCATGAATCCCCTTGGTCAGGGTCGCTCTTCCAAGAAGTGGCCAAGTCGGGATGGGAACCCAGGCCCATGCCAATCTGGAGAGCAAACATTGACCTGAGCGAGACTTGTCCTAACAGAGGACTCTGAGCTTATTCTCCAAATCAGGGTGACATACACAGTCCCTCCTGGGGTCCCAGCCCCACGGTGACACTTCATCTCTGTCAACATCAGGGTCCCGAGTTTGGCAAAAGGGTGCTAGCATGGTGCATCCCCTCCAACCTCAGAAGTGTCATTCACAGCCAGTCACCAGCCTGTGGCAGGAGGCCCAGGAGTCAGCCAGAGCTGTGCCAGTGGCCTTTAGTCTTAGGTCCTTTCCCCTTTCCCCTCCGCATGGCCGCCCGATGCCATCCTGGATCCTGTGGGAGCCCAGCCAGACATTCCCACCCAAACCTGGACACCCCCAGCTTGGGACTCCTCTGTCTCCTACTGTCTCCGGCGGGCCTCCTACTTGCCAAATTCATCAAGCTTGTAGGGTTGTGGGGGCCCGTATGCACAAAATCTGTCCCAGGGCCCATCTTAGATTCTGTGGGAAACAGGGTGGTAAGATGGCCTGCCCTCTGTCAGCCCCATGAGCGTGGGCCAGTGTCTTCATCTCTCTGCACCTCGGGTTTGCTCCCATGTAAAATGTGTGTCCCCAAGCAGCACTGAGAATGTTCACGGAGGAAGACCCTGTAGAGCACTCAGAACTGGGTCTGGCACACAGTAAGTGCCAGGCCCAGTTAACGCTGATGACCATTACTGCCCCTCGAGCGCCTGTCCTGGTGGCTGGGGGACAGAGGCTGGCAGATGACATCCCTGTCCTTGGGAGTTGGCCACCCTTGTTCGCAAAGTGAGCAAAGCACCGAACTTTGTATGGAGCATTAGGACAGAATAACACGCCCAGCGCAGCAAGCCTGCCCGGCTGGACTGGACCTCAGATGTTTGCTCACGGGACCAGCTGGCTGGCCTTCTTTTTTTTTTTTCTTTCCCTTTTTTTCCTGCCAGCTCTATAGAGTTGTACATTGGTGAGGGGGCATTTGACTGCAGGACAGAAAAGCTAACTCGAGAAGGCATGAGGCATCAAGGGAATGGGTCATCACATAGTAGGTCCACAGGTGGAATGGCTGTAGGGCTGGTGTATTCTTTAGGGAAGACCTCAGGGACCTGGTTCCACTAGTGACTCATGTTGGCTCTTGGTGCCCCAGGCAAAATCAGTGCCCTGCAGAAAAGGAGGGAAGAGCTTCTTTTGGTATCTAAGAGGAAGGGAGCTGGGTCTTTTTGCCTCCCCTGAACCATCCCCTTGCAGGTCACATTGGACCTGCACGACTATCTTCAACTGTCAGGATGTACTCAAGTTGCATGATTGAGGGGTGGCCACCACAAGGAACCCTGGGCTTCCTCAGCAGAGACCAGGAAGGTTAATGGTTTTTGGTGTGGCGGCCCATCATGACTATATCATCCATCCACCCTCTCCCCGGTCATCTGGGAATTCACCCGTGCATTGTCCCATCAGTCCCCATGGGAGCCTGGCAGAGCAGGCTGGACCCCTCCCCTCCAGAGAGGCTCTTGCCCATGTCACATCTGTCTTTGGTACTCTGTTCTTGGGCCACAGAGAAAAGTACCATGCTCAAACCAGTAACGTGGTAGCCCAAGGAGGCTGAGCCAAAGGCATTCCCTGCCTGCCTGCCCGGGTCGGTAAGCACAGCAGCTTTTCCCAGATAGTGCCAGAAACGTCAATGAGTTTCTCACTGAAACCCAAACCCTTTCTATCTGATGTGGTGTCATCTTCCAAGAAAAGATAGAAGACATTAACATTTCTCAGATGAACTTGAGGGCAGCTCTGGTCTTTTCCTCTGGAGGTTTTGCCCAGAACCGTGCATGCTGAGATAAAGAACGGGTCCAGATTTCCAGTCTCTTGTCCATGCCTTGACTGTGATCGAAATGGCTCCGAATGGGGACATATCTGCACCCCCCAAAGAATGGGCAGCATAAGCCAGTCAGTTTCCCTTAGGCTCACAAGGTTTTGTTTGAGAATTATGCAATTGCACAAAATACAGATTGTCTTCATGCAGGACAGTAGCTGAGCGGTAGAGCCTGGTGAAACCCTTCCAGGTACAGGTGGTCTGTCGTTAGGATTAGGTGTAGCTGCCTACAAGAGGAAACAATGACTCTGACAGGACATGCTGGCAGAGACCTGGGCTCCCTCACCCGAGCTCTGCCATTCTTGGCCTGTTGCTGCCCGTTCTTACAGTGGCTGCTGGAGCTTCAGCCTTGAGGAGGAGATGAGGCAGAGGCACCCACAGCACACTTGCAGATATTTCCTGAAAGTCACACATGACACTTTCATCTCCACGGCAAGAATTGCAGGAGAGCCTGAAAATGCTGTCTGTTAACCAGTTACATTGCGGCCCCGGATACGGCCGGGGTTCTGTTACGGAGGCAGAAGCGGGGTCTAGACACTGGGGGAGCCTCCACTCAGGCCTTGTGCCGGCTGACCCCAGCGGCCACGGCCGTTTTCCTTTGGCACGCAGGTTTTGATCCAGACATCTCGAGAAAATGGAATAAACACATCGACCCTTGAATTCCCTGCCGTGGCAACTGGGGCTGCATTATCTACCAGCAGTTGGGCGACTGATAAGTCAGTATTGTGCACAGCTGTTCATTTTCTTGTTTTGGCCCTGTCTTGTCTTCCTTGCCTGGAGGACTTAGAGGTCAGGGTTTGGGCAGAAACAAGTTTTCCTCCCCCCATCCCCACCCTCCATGTCCCCAACCCTCACCCCCCTGCAGCCCGGAAGGCAAAGCCTAGGGGTTCAGAGTTAGTCTTTGTGGAAGCAGCCCCGCCTTGAGGCTGGCAGGACAACCCTGGAGTTGCAAGTATAGACAAAAGGAACCGAATGAGAAATCACAAAGCCAGCTCTATTAATGGGAGACTTGTTAAGTCTTCCGAGGTCCAAGGCCTGTGTCAGTAGGGCACTTCTGACTGGGATCCGGCCGGTTCCAATACCGTACAAGCGTATTCTCTCCCAGAAAAGGAGTCTCAGAAGTAGGTCAGGCTCCAGGAAGGGTGGCTCTAGCATTTCGGCCACAGTATCAAGGCCCCTTTCCCCCACCCCTTGTCTTCCGCTCTCAGCGGTGGCCACCTCCTCAGGCTGGTGGCAGGAGGGCAGCAGCAGCTCATGGTGTTCTGTCTGGCCCCAGCGACACCTGGGGGAAGAAGAGCAGCTGTCCTTCCTCATCCTCTCTCTGAGGACCCGGGAAACTTCCTGGAAGCCCTCCCAGCACCCAAAAACATCAGTGGCTTAGATCAGCCAAGGTGTGTCTTGCACCCACACTGGAGGCGACTCCACTTCTGGTTGGCAGGGGACCCCTTGGGACCCCTGTGACTGGCCAGGGCAGCCACTACCTCCAAGTCACTTCCTCACAGCTCCCGACAAGACCAGGTGTAGCCCCGACCCAGCCTGTCGCAAGGGGCTGGAAGTGCGGCCCCACTGTGTGCTTGCCAGGGGGAGGGCCAGGTGTATTTTCTGAGAGTCATTGTGGCTCTTTTATGCTCTCACGTCAGATTAGCCAAAATTGAGTCCTTTGCCTGTCTCTGAACCAACCCCAGGCAGGGAGAAGGGTTCCGGTCATGATAGCTCTGATCTGAGGCCGAATGGACGTTGGACGCGCCCTTAGGATTCACTCCAGGGTGTGGAACTGCAGGGAGAGCCTTCTGCCTTCTGCCAGTTTCTACCCTAGATCTCAGCCCTCCCTGCCGGTGAACAGAGCCAGCCTCCAGGAGAATCCATGTTCAGGAGATAACTTCGGTATTTCATCCATCCTATAATCCTGTGAAGTAGAAGATGTCATTATCCCATTGTTCAGGTGGGGAAACTGCAGCTCAGGCTAACAAGCACTTGCCTAACCAAGGTCACGTAGCTAGGAACGGATGAAGCTGGGGTTCGAGCCCCACTCTGCCTCATTCTGGAGCCCAAGTGTAAGCTGCTCTACCACAGCTCCTTCCTCCAACAGAGGGACAGGCACAGAGTCCCGGCCCACTGGCCAGTTGTCACAGCTGTGTCTGTGTCAGCCTCCAGCTTAGGGTCGGTCTTCTGAGGAAAGGTCTACCGAGTCTGCCTCTCAACAGTTGAGGGAGACTGCAGCTCAGGGCTGGGAAGGGACTGTCCCCGGCTGAGAAAGGGGCCAGGCCTCCTGTGCCTACAGATGCTTTGGTCCCAAGACAGGCCTGCGAGGCGGGTTTGCTAACAATAGCTCACCCCGACTCACAGCCAAGAAACAAGCCCCCTGAGGAAGCTGTGGGTAGGGCCTCCGCCCTGGTGGCTTCGGCCCCTGCTTCCCCAGTGGACTCTGCATCGCCTGCTCTCCCTGGCACGCTTCCCAGGCGAGACTCACTCCTGACCCTCCACTAATAGCACGTTTCCAGGATTACTCATCTAGCCTCCCCTCCACGCGGAGCCTCCAGTGTGTTTAAAACCCCCCAGCGAGCAAGTCTCTGGCTCAGGTGGTTTTTGTCACGCCAGCCCTTCACCCTGTGCTTGCCTCTCACTCCCCTGCAGGTATGCGGCTGCCCCACACCCACTGCTGTCTTTTGACCCCCACTTCAGCCACGATGGGATGTCCAGCGGCGACTCCTCCTCAGGCGGCCTGACCAGCCAGGAGAGCACCATGGAGCGTCAGAAGCCAGGTAGGGCCTCCCCAGGCCGGCTGCGCCTGCCCGCCTGGCCCAGCAGGACCGCTTCCCATCCGCCAGGGGACACCCCTCCTCCTGTCGGCAATGGATAGAACACAAGAGGAAGCTGCTGGAGCCACACATGAGATTAGGGAGGTCACCTGAGAAAGCAGCAGGGACCCGGGAGCCCGATCCTCCTCCATCCAGACAGGGCATCGGCCTATGGCGTTAGCTCGGGAGCCCGCATGCAGATGTGTGGTGCGGGGGTGGCGACCTCCCAGGGAAACAGCTGAAAACGGACTAAAAGCAGAGCTGCCAGGGGAGCAGAACCAACTGTGTTCTGAGGATTTTCCTTACATAAAGCTTCTTATGCTCGCTTCCCACTGTCGTGGCTGTACGGCCAATACCAAGACCAGAGCCCGGGTCCTCAGTGTGCAACAGGGATAACACATCCCAGAGTGAATGCCCCACGCCCCACCCCCCAGGCAAGAGGCCCACCTCGGCCAGCTCCCGAAGCCCCTTGGGCCCCTCCCAGTCAGCACCCCCAGAGGCTACCCTGCCCGGCTTCTCACAGCCAAACTTAGTTCTGCCTCATTCTGCATTTTACATATACGAAGCCAACCCCCGCTGGCTAGACGCATCATGTGTGCGTGTCTGGCCTCTGTCACTCAGGGTTGCGTTCTCGAGCGTCAGCCTCATGCTTGTGTGGAACAGTGCGGTTTCCGAGGCGTATCCCATTATATGAACAACCCACAGTTTATTAGTCCGTGCTGGCGTTGATGGACATTTGGGTCGTTTCCAGCTGGGGACGGCTTAGAATTGTGCTGTCGGGAATGTTCTCGAATCACACTTCAGTGGTGTGTCTGCCTGGGAGCGGAATGGCTGGGTCACATGCTGAACGTTCCAAGAAGCTGCCACACCTTTTCCCAGAGTGACAAACCATGTCATGCTCCCACCAGAGACAGGAGCGCCTGAGTTGCCCCATGTCCTCACCCACGTTTTCACTTCGGCCATTCTAGAAGTGAGCGCCTAGTGGCACCGCCTTGTGGTTTTAATGTGTGCTTTTCTGGTGCTCGATGAGACCTAGCATTTTCTCGGTCTGTTTATGCTGCTCTGTGTGATGATTAATCGTGAGCATATACACTTAGATGAAGATTCAATGTCATTCCATACAACAAACTTGTAGACCCTCCGAAGCCTGAGAACTACTAGATGAGTGGGTGGGTTCAAAAGAAAGGAAATCAGTGAGGCGTCCCAAGAGCATTGACATTAGACGGGGAGGCATGGAGCTGTCCTCTTAGACGTTCACGAATTTCCAGGCAGCCCAGGAGGATGATCACGTCAGCATGTCACCAGCTCCCTCAGGGCAGGGAAGTGTTTGCATGTCCCAGGATTAGTGGCCTGGGAATTCCTTGGAACCCCAACCCCTGTGGTTCCCTTCAACCAGGGAAAATTGTTGAACTTCGGGTCACCCTCCCAACCTCGCTCTCCCTTCTGCTTTAGGGCCTGCAGACTTGGCTTGCTTCCCTCGGTAAGGCCCTGCCCGCCACTGCCACTACCCACGATTCTGTGCTCTCTGCTGCAGCACACACGGGTCTGCATCTCTTTCTCCCCACCCCTTCCAGAAAAAGAAGAGCGTTCCATGGTGGTCTCCTGACACCAAAGTGTAAAACGGGGAGGACATTTTTCCAGGGTTCACCCAAATGGGGTGTCACGGAAACTCCCCATTGTCCTTCCCTTCTCTTTCCTTTCCTAGAGCTTGGTTCCCCGTTCACTTCCTTGGGATTGTTACGAGTTAACTTAATAGCAGCCCTCCTCCTCCCCACACAGGAATCAGGGCAGTCTGTGTTTAGAAATCGTCATGAAGCCTAGAAACTGCTCAAGGCGTAGAGACAAGGCAGTTCAGGCTGGGGAGCACCAGCCACCATGACAGACATGGGGAATCACCCAGATCAGAGGACGGTAATCATAGGCACAGCAGTATGATTCTGCATATGTGTTAGATGCCTGGTGCTATACTCAGTACTCCCTGTCTCCTCTTTTTTTTTTTAAGATTTTTATTTATTTATTTGACAGAGATCACAAGTAGGCAGAGAGAGGCGGGGAAGCAGGCTCCGCACCAAGCAGAGAGCCTGATGCGGGGCTCAATCCCAGGACCCTGAGATCATCACCTGAGCCAAAGGCAGAGGCTTAACTCGCTGAGCCACCAAGGTTCCCCTCCCCGTGCCCTCTTAACAAGGGGGAATCATTCTAGCAGGAGAGCCAAGAGGTCACCAGGGGCTGGTCCAGAGACCCAGTGAAGGGTTCAGTTACCAGGGTCTGTGAAGGGCAGAGTGGAGGCCCCTGGAATAGCCCAGAAGGGAAGGAATCTAGCCCTTTATCCCTCTGTTAATTTGACATGTCGCTAATCATAAACTCCAGACTGGGCACCAGGGACACGCAGTGGGAGCCAGAGAGGCATGTTCCCTTCCTTCTTGGAGCCAACAGGCTGGTGGAGAGACGGACAACAAACAGGCACACAGTGATAAATGAGCACCAGGAATGCTAACAAGTGGAAACTATAATACAGTGCTGAGAGAGAGATGGTCAGGGTTTGGGGGAATCTCTGAGAAAATCATATTTCAAGTAAGGCTAGAAGAATGCAGAGGAGTCCACTGGGAGGAGAAGATTCAGGGGAAAGAGAATAGTCAGGGTATACCGAGGTAGCCGTGAGTGTAGGAGGAACAGTAACAAGGCCTGTGGCTGGAGAGGTGACAGTGGCTGAAGTCAGGGAAGTGAAAGGGCCAGAGCCTGTGGGGAGGTCTCTGTCCTTTGCTCAAAGTGGGACAGGGGCTTGGTCCTTCCAAGCAGCGGAGGGATGGGATCTGACTTGGATGTTCACAGGGGCCTTCTGGCTACAGATGCTTGTAGGGTAGGGGTGGGGGTGAGGGAGATGGGCAGGTTCTAAAGGTAAAGTTGACAGAATTTCCTGATCTTCTACATGCATATGGGAGGCAGGAGTCAGGGGTGATACCGGGGAGCCACGTGGACTGAGCAGGAAAGACAGTGAGTATTGTAGATTTGAGGGGAGATAAGGAGTTGGCTTTGGCCACGTTCAGCAGGAGGCATTGGGAGGCAGCTGTATAGACAAGTCTGAGGTCAGGAGTAGTTTGGGCCAGTCCTCTCTCAGGAGTAGTCTGGGAGAATGGGAGTCACCAGTGTAACAGGTGGGAGTTGAAGCTGGATGCAGCTACTGCAGGCTCGGCTGTAGAAAACGTGGTCTCTGGCATGATCCGGCCACCTCCCAGGAAACCAGTACCTCCCGAGCCTGTGGGATGCTCCACAGAGGAAAACCGCCTCTGGAGGTGGCAAAGGTGGATGAAATGGGCAGTCTCCCCACCACCACGCGGACAGGACACCATTGGCTGTGCCAACCAGGCTGTTGTCTGAGGTGGTCCTGAGCACCCCACCCCACGTACCCAGAGCAGGAATCTTCTGCTCTGGAGGCAGCAGAATGCGGTCGTGAGCTCAGGCTCCAACAGGCCCTGTGGGAAGTTCAGAGTCAGCAAACGTGACCTCAGTGGTGATCTCATCTGTCCCGGCTTCAGGTCCCTCCTCTACAGTGGACACCCTGTCTCTCCGTCTTGCATGATTTGGGGGCCCAATGAGATCACCCCTGCCCAGCCCTCTAAGCACAGACCCCAGCCCATCATTAAGAGAATGATGATTCCTGTTTTGGAAGCATGTACTCTCCATCATTGCCAGTGTTGTCCTTGTTGGGGAAACACAGAGAGGGGGCAGAGGTGGATAGCACAAGTCCTTTCTGCATGACCTTGGACTAGGTATGTAACCTCTCTGAGTCTTGACATTCTTCATCTTTTAGAAGTGATGTAATATCTACCCAGCAGTATTGCTGGGAGGACTTAGTAAGGGAATGTGTGCAAAGCAGTTGTGGTAATACCTAGCACAGGTCATGTGCATATAGTCATCTTTATTGCCATTATTTTCAATATAGCAGTAATCAAAAGTGTGGGCTGTGGGGTCAGACCATCAAGGCTCCAGTCCTCTGTCCTCTGTCCGTGCATTTGTGTTTGGTAGATACTAACCAGTCCTCCCCTGGAGCTGTACACTATTTTTTTTTTTTTAAGATCAGTTGCTGAGTTGAGGCATAATGACTACCTGGAAAAATAGACTCATTTACACCCACACCAGCTATCCCGATATTAAACCTATTTTACCTTGGAACCACCAGCTCCATTTGTGGAGTTCTGTCCCAACACAGTCCCACACTTGCTCAAGGGCCACCCTAACAGTGTTGTAAGGAAGAATTAAAAACCACCTAAATGTCCATCAGTAGGAAACTAGTTTAAAAAGCGGCGTCCAGGGATGCCTGGGTGGTTCATTGGGTTAAAGCCTCTGCCTTTGGCTCAGGTCATGGTCTCAGGCTCCTGGGGTGGAGCTCTGAGTTAGGCTCTCTGCTCAGCAGGGAGCCTGCTCCCTCCTCCCCCGCCTGCCTCTCTGCCTACTTGTGATCTCTGTCTATCAAATAAATAAATAAAATCTTTAAAAAAAAAAAAAAGTGGCATCCAGGAATGCCTGGGTGGCTCAGTCAGTTAAGCCACTGCCTTCGGCTCGAGTGATCCCAGGGTGATGCCCTCATGATCCCAGGGTCCTGGAATTGAGTCTCGCATCAGGCTCCATGCTCGTTGGGGAGCATGCCTCTATGTGCCACTCTGCCCGCTTGCGCTCTCTCTCTGTCTTTCTCTCTCTGACAAATAAATGAAGTCTTTAAAAAATTTTTTTTAAAAAGTGGCGTCCATTCACATGATGGAATGCTGTACAGCCGTTAAAAACAATGTAACTTTGGGGCGCCTGGGTGGCTCAGTGGTTTGGGCCACTGCCTTCGACTCGGGTCATGATCTCGGGGTCCTGGGATCGAGTCCCGCATCAGGCTCTCTGCTCAGCGGGGAGCCTGCTTCCCTCTCTCTCTCTCTGCCTGACTCTGCCTACTTGTGATCTCTGTCTGTGAAATAAATAAATAAAATCTTTTAAAAAAATAATGTAACTTTATGTCCGGTTATGTGAACATAATATTATGAAGCTGTAAGGTGAAAAGCAAGTGTAAGTATAGTGTAAAGGGAGAAGTCACATTGTGGGACCAGGCTTAGTGTAATTCCCTTTTTGTTTAATAAAATAAGTTATGCCCATTTAACCAGCAAAGGATTGCCACCTTGTGTACATGAAGAACACCACTTGCCGATAGGATAAAAGAGGTCAATCCCATGGATAAAGAGGAAAGGGAAATGAACAGGTAATTTACAAAGTAGAAAATTCAAATGGCCAGTAAGAATGAAAATGTGCTCAACCTTCTCTGGCAGTGACGATGGAGGATGGTCCTCAGGCTTCAACAAATTAACCATGTGAAGCTCTAGGGTAGTATCTGGCACATACTAAGTGCTTAGTAAGTATTTCATTACTGAGTACTGTTATACCCCAGGACATAAGTTGGGGCCCTGATCCTGTGGGAGCTGAGCAGACAAGCTGGCAGAGGGGGTGGGACCATGTTTAGGGCCAAATTCCTCAGGTAAACTCAGGCCAGGGCTTGAGTCACCTCTAACCACTGATGTTTCTCTTGTCTTCCTGCAGAGCCTCTGTGGCATGTGCCCGCCCAGGCCCGGCTCTCCGCCATGGCTGGAAGCAGCGGGAGCAAGCAGGCCTCCAGGCAGGACACAGCAGGCAAAGATTCCCCCAACAGGCATTCCAAAGTGAGTCTGGGCCCCACCTGCCTAATCCCGGGGAGCCAGGGCCTCAGGAGCCGACTGCCTGGTCTCCCTGACTGCCTGGGCTGGGTGGTGTCACGGGGTGTGGGCCTCTGAACACCACATGTGAGCACCTCCTCCATCTTCACCTCCTCCGCTCCAGCAGAGGTCTGGAACCAGCCAGTGAGCCTCTTTCCACGCAGCGATTCTGGAACCTGGGCTCGCTGTCCTTCAGGGCTTCAGAGCCCTCTGCCAGGACCCTGCCTCTTGCTGGCAGGTTGGATGGGAAGAAGAGAGGATCAGGTAGCAGTCTCTATAGCCCAGACCTGGAAATGGTATAAATCTTTTCTGCTTCTATTGCATTCGCCATTGCATATGAAAACTCCATCACGTAGCCACGCCACAGTGCAGGGGAGACTGGGAGTCGTGGTCCTGTGTGCCCGGGCAGAGGAGGTGGTTCTGGTGAGCCCTCGGCAGTCTCTCTGCATCCCTTCATTCTGCGGGAGTTTGGTGGGCACTTACCGCGTGCCGGGCCCTGGGACCATGGTGTTGGAGGGCACAGGTGAGCACCTGTGCTCACAAAGCTGATTTCCCAGTGGGAGCAGCGAGCAGGAAGCAGATGAACACATACGTTCTGTGACACCAGGAGCTGGTCTTCTCTGTGAGAGAGAAACAGAGCTCAGTTCAGGGGAAATAGAGCATCAGGCACTGCTGCTGTAGGGTGAGGTGGTCACTGAGGGCCTCTGGGGAGGTGATGAAGCCCTGTGTGAAGTAGGGGGCAATCCACAAACACACCCAAAGGAAGAGCGTTCCCAGGCGGAAGGGGCAGTGGGTGCCAAGGCCTGAGGTGGTGGTAGGCCTGACCCACACAGAGAACAGTCAGGAGGCCTGTTGGGAACAGAGGGATCAGGCAAGAGGGTGCAGACGAGGTTAGAGGCCAGAACGTGGGGTCAGATGGCGCAGGGTCTCGGGGAGGACTCTGGCTTTTCCTGTGAGTGAAGTGAAGCCACAGGAAGGTTCTAAGCAGGGAAGGGATATGAAACGGGGCAGGTGTTCACAGCCTCCCTCTGGCTGTTATGTAGGGAACAGACTGAGGGCCGGAGGACAGCAGGGAGGCTGTTGCTGTGGTGCAGTGGGAGATGGTGGTGGGTGGGCCTGGGGTGGAGCCAAGGAGGACCAGAGGTGGCAGGTCCTGGGTCCCCTTTGAAGATGCAGGCCACAGGATTTACTGTGGGGCTGGACATGGGTGTGAGAGCAGAAGCAGGGTCCAGGGTGACTCCAGGGCTCCTGCTTGGGGTAGCTAACAGGATGGAGATGCCTTAATGAAGCAGGGAAAAGATGGATCCGGGAGGGAAGGCCAGGAGCACAGCTGTGTGGGTTGAGCCTATGTTATGGGTGGCACCTTGCACACGTAATGTTGCGGTGCTTCTGAACAGGCCCACGAGGCAGGTTATCAATGGCCTGATTTTACAGATGTGGAAACTGAGGCATGGGAGAGCTCTGTCACTCACCCAAGGTACCATGGCCAAGAAGTGTGGGAGCCAGAGCTTAGTGGTGGGGAGGACACTGGGAGGGGAGGTCCATGCCCCGGCTGTGGAGTCTGGGATGACACACTGTCTCGCCTTCCAGGGGGAGCCTCCATACTCCAGTCACTCCAGCAGCAACACCCTCTCCAGCAATGCATCCAGCAGCCACAGCGATGACCGCTGGTTGGACCCCCTGGACCCCCTGGAGCCAGAGCAAGACCCCCTCTCCAAGGGGGGCTCCAGCGACAGCGGCATTGATACCACCCTCTACACCTCTAGCCCCAGCTGCATGTCCCTGGCCAAGGTTCCTCGGCAGGCCAAGCCACACAAGCCTCCAGGAACCATGGGCCTCTGTGGGGGCGGACGGGAGGCCGCCGGGCGGTCCCACCATGCAGACAGACGGCGGGAGGTCTCACCAGCTCCTGTGGTTGCTGGCCAGACCAAGGGCTACCGCCCGAAGTTATACTCCTCAGGCTCCAGCACCCCAACAGGCCTGGCGGGGGGGAGCCACGACCCGCCCAGGCAGCCTAGGTAAGGCACTGCTCCCTACCCTGGTCCTTCAGGGAGTCCTGATCACCATCCGCTCTCCCCACAGTCCTGACAGTGGGGTTCCCCCCCCTACACACAGGGTCATAAGTGGATTGCTTACACACTGGTTTGCTTCCAAAGTTGGGAGGCTTGTGGACCCCCCACTACAGCCCATCATTCAGCCCTCACGTACCCTGGGTGGAGGGAAAGAAGCTCCTGGCTGTCTGCTTCATCTGTCTCTCGTTCATTCTGACCCTCGGTCTCTGTCTGCTTAAGACTAGTGGTTTTATGCTTTCTGAGGGTAATTGTACATGTTCGGGGGGCCTTTGGTTGGAGGTAACAGGACATCTGACCTACAGTGGCTTAAACAAATTGAGGTTTTACAGGCCCCTGATGGGAAATCCAGAGGGCAGAACCAGGTTGGTACTGCAGCTCAGGGAGGGCCTCAAGGCCTGGACCCTGGGTCTTCGCATTTCACTATTCTTACCCTGCTAGCTGCAGCTTCCTTGTCTGTGGTTTCCGTGGTGCCCATGGGGTGCATGGAGGATCACTTCTTGTGGCTCCCTTTCTCTGGAAAAAGCGAGAGCTTTCCCACAGGCCTTTGAGCAGGTGGCCATGAGGAAGTCTGAGAGATGACAGTTTAGCCTTCCAGCCCCTGGAGGGCTGTCGAGCACAGACTGCAAGACCCCAGTCGGGAGTTTCTTTCTTTCTTTTAAGATTTTATTTATTTATTTGATAGAGACACAACGAGAGAGGGAGCAAAAGCAGTGGGAGTGGGAGAGGGAAAAGCAGGCTTCCCGTCAAGCAGGGAACCCGATGCGGGGCTCGATCCCAGGACCCTGGGATCATGACCCGAGCCAAAGCCAGACGCTAAACAACTGAACCACCCAGGCATCTCCAGTCCAGAGTTTCTGATTCAGTAGGTCAGAGTGGGGCCTGAGAATACGAATTTTGTTAAGTCCCTGGTAGATGGTGATGCTGCTGGTCCGGGGACTGCACTCTGAGAACTACTGGTGGCGAGGCAGGCAGGGGCATAAGTGAGAAGGAGCTGGCATTCAGCGGTCAGTCTGGGGCCTAGACTGCATACACCTTGAGCATCGGGTGAAAGCCGCATACCATCTCCCAGGAGAATGCGCAGAGGTGGGAAAACAGTTCTGCCCTCACGGGGCTCGGGGCTTATGTGGTTCTGGCACATGTGTCCCCTCTAGGTCTGCAGCCCCAGGCAGCGATTCCTGTGCTGCCGTCCCCAGTGCAGACCCCGGAGGCCCCAGCCTTCCTTCCTTTCCCCGCCACACCTAAGCAGGAGCCAGCCCAGGACCCCCATACAGGGGGCGGTGGGGGGGGGTCCTCTCCTTTGATTCTCTCCTTTGCCGGCCCTCAGACATACGGCCTTTGTCCACGCAGAACTCCTGCACCCAGGCAGTGGCCTTAGGCCTTGACCACAACCTACAGTGGATTTCGTCTGTGTCTCTGCAGAAATAGCTGTGTTTGTGAAAAGGCAAAGCAAATATGCCCCAAACAATGCTTAGCTTTTGTGTGAAGCGCTCTGAGGTAATCACATCAGTTGAGAATGGGAGTACATCTTGACACCTCCTTAAATGATCTCATGACTTAGTGGTGGTTCTGACAGATTTGGAAACTACCATGTTTGAAGGAGCCCATATTGTGGGTGCCCCCCAACCCTGGTGCCCGACCTCCCTGAGTCAGAAGCCCAGAAGGGTGAAGGCAGAGAGGTCTCGAGTCCCAGTGAGCTTAGCCTTTGGCTCAGTCCACCTCCCCTAACAGGTGGTTCTCAGTCATCTGAACTCTCGGACTTTTGACCAGCTCTTTCGTCCATTAATTTTTCCATTTGTTTCACTCACAGATCTTTCTTAGGGATCTTTTAGGTCACAGGTGCTGGGGTGGAAGCTGATACTGAGATACTGTATCTCAGACAGATACTGAGCAAAAGCAGATGCGTCCCCCAACCCCTGTCCTCGTCCGTCTCCTTTGAGGGAGACAGACAACAATCAGGCCATCACTGAGGCAAATGTCAGAGTGCACCCATCCAGAAGGCCTCTGCGCCAGGAGAGTTCTGAGTGCCACGGGGATCCCAGCCCTCAGCTCCCATAGTCCTGTGCTGGGCCTGGGACCAGCTTAGTAAATCTGAGCAACGGGAGGGTTTTGAAATCTGTGCTATGAAGGCAGCAGGCTGGGGAGGAGACTGTGGCTGAAGCCAGGGGGTGGGTATAAAATTACCCTGTGTCTGCCAGAAGGATTTGCTGAACCCAGAAATGAAGGGAATAAAATGGGAGAGGAGCCCACTACAAAAGAGGGCCCTGCGGTTGGGAGCTTTAATTTGCATACAGACAATTGATGCTAATTGCAAATCATTCTTATCTACTCATTAAGCTGCTTCCCGAAGTTTTCTCCTAGGCAACCAGGCTCTAGAGTGGAACAGCATTTCCCAAAATGGGGTGCTCGAGGTGATTTGGGTGGTACAGGAGGAAAATGTGTTTTTTTAAATGGATATATGTTTGCTTTAATGAGTATTAGGAAAGTGTTCCCCGCCCATCCCCTGATACCATCTTGGACAAGTTTAAGGAAAATTAAATGAGTTGATTCAAGATACATCTGCCAGTAGACGAGAGAACGGACCTCCACCAGGGTTCAAGCCCTCCCTTTGCCTTGCCTTGGCTATGCGGCCTTGAGCAAATGACTGAACTCCTCTGGGCCTCAGTTTCCTCATCTGTAAAATGGGGGATAAATCACATAATCTGCCTCCTAGGGATATGGTAAAGATTGAATGAGCTCATGTTTATGGGATCCTCAGGACAGTATGGGGCAGCAGACCTTGAACCTCCTGTCATTGAACTCACAGGGGATTGTTCTAAAATGAATTAAAATCAGAATATTTCTCTAGAGTTGTGCTTATTACTGGCAGTGCTGGGGACATCACAGTGACTTGAGGGCTCAAAGTCCAACAGGGGAGACAAACCCATCCCAAGACAGTGACAGCGGGGAGTGGTCAGTGCCCTGGTGGGGGAAGCACCTGGAATGTGGGAGCCCAAAGGGGGGCCAGACCCCATTGTGGAAAGGGCTCTCCTAGAATAGGGAGGACTAGTGAGGGTAGAGTGTCCCAGACAGAAAACATGTGCAAGTCCCACGTGGGTCCTGCTCTGCTGGCCCGCCCACAACCTTACCACCTCGGCAGGGAGCCAAGTTCCCTGATGGTCACTGGACACCTGCGCCCTAGAGGCCCACACGCGCCTCCGCCTGCCATGGCCGCACTGCCCCTGGTCCCAGGCCACCCACCAGCCTTGTGTTCTTGCCATCATTAGTCTTCTTCCTTGGGCTAAGCCATGGGGACAGCCTGGTGCACAGCCGCGGCTCCTCGAGGGCAGGCAAGCCAGCTCCACAGCTGCCCCTGGCTCCACTTGACCAGTCCTTCGTAGCGGAGCACACACACACACACACACACCCGTGTGTGTTTGCACAGCGAGGGCCCATTGTGTGCCCGGCCGCCTGCTGGGAGCTGCGGGCACGCAGGGCCCCTGCTGTGCTGACACTGACCAGGTACCAGGGAGACAGCAGGCAAAGAATGATGGAAGTAATGACTGGATTGTGCTAGAGAAAGGCCTAGGGAGAAAAGACCCACTGGGATCTGAGAGTGGATGTGGGGCAGGGCTGGAGGGAATGTCTGATCTCGTCTGAGGGGCAAAGGCGGTTTCCGTGAGGAGGGGTCATTTCTGCCAAAGGTAAAAGCAACAGAGGGAGGAGGGCACAGTTGAGTGGTCTCCGAGGGGCTGGTGATACATTCTTGACCCAGGATCCAGTTATATGGTGTCGGCTTAGTGACTATTCCTTCAGTTGTATGTGTATGTTTTGTACACTTTGCTATATGTGAGCTATTATGCAGTTTTATAAAAAGAGAGAGAGAAAGGGGCTCCTGGGTGGCTCAGTTAAGCATTTGACTCTTGATTTCAGCTCGGGTCATGATTTCAGAGTGGTGAGATGGAGCTCTGCATCAGGGTCTGCTCAGAGGGGAGTTGGCTTGAGGTCCTCTCTCTCTCCCTCTCCCCCTCATCCCTCTCTAAAATAAACAAAATCTTTTAAAAAGAGAGAAAGACAAAGTTGAGGTGTGGAGAGGGTGTTCCTATGAAAGGTAGCATGTGCAAAGGCTCTGAGGTGGAAAGGAGGGTGGATACCGTCGGGTCACTGAACCACAGGCTCCTTAGCTCAAGGGTAGAAACTCAGGGGGCAGCTGATGGGTTTTGGGGGAGGTCAGCAGAGGCCAGACCATGCAAGGTCCTGTCATCCACATTACAGAGTTTGAATTCCATCATCAGAGCTACGGGCAGCAAAGAAAGTTCTCAGCAGCAAGAGCAGTAGAAGCAGATTTATGATTTGAAAGATGGTGCTAGAGATGGGTCTGGAGACAGCCACAGGGACGGGGCTGATGCTGAGATATGAGGTAAAAGGAAGGGGCCCAGACCAGGGGACAGAGTAGCTGTGACCATGTCAACAAGTGGTTTGGCTGGGACATAAGGAGGGAGGAAGACACAGGTCCAGGATGCTGCCAGCGAGCTGAGAGTGGGGAGGCTGCTGCAGACAAGGAGTGGTGAGGTTCTTAAGGAGAGGAGAGTGGGGCAGGTCCCCACCCCTGAGAGAAAGGTTATTCTTACCACTAAAGCACCCACTGTGTGCCAGGGACTCTTCCAAACATGGTGACATGGCAGGGAACAAAGTCAAGGGTTTCTCTTGTGGAGCTGACATTCTCTGGCTAGAGAGCAAGACAGACTGACAGCTGAGGAACCACGTGATCTCCCTGAGCTGGGTGCTGATAAGGTCTGGGGAGAAAAAACCAACAGGATGGAGAGCTGGGAAGTCCTCTCGGAGGAGTTGGTGTTTTCCAGGAAGTAAGGGATCGACCCAGGCAGAGGAAGCAGCAAATACCAGGACCCTGAAGGGGAATTCATTTGCGGTGCCTAAGAAATGGTCAGATGGCTAGAGAGGGAGGAGCAGGAAGTCAGTTTTGCAGAGCAGGCCAGAGCTGGGTTCTGGCAGGCTTACGGACCACGGTCAGCTGCTGGGATTTGGTTGTGAAGGACGTGGGAGCCATGGGAGGCGTGTGAATGCATAATCTGACTTCGGTTTGAAAAAGATTATTCTGGACAGTTTGAAGGGTAGAAGGAATTGAGTTTGCCCACAAACTCCGAGGACTGCCAGGAGAGGGATGGGCCGTGCCATGCCCGAGCAGGGAAACAGCCAGCCCTGCCCTCCCCGAGTTCCAGCCCTGCTTCAGGAGCTGCAGGAGCCTGTAGCAGCTTGTGCCTGCCATGGGTTTCAGGGACTTCGCAGACGCTCTCCCCAGACGTTCGTCACGGGAGCCCGGCTTCCAGGCACACAGCCAGGCGCCAGCGCCTGCCGTGGGCACCGCAGTGGGCCGAGTGATCCCAGGCAGGCAGCCACCTGGCCCCCCGCCCTCTCCGACGCAGCGCACGCCCCAAAGCTTCCTGGGTTTCCAGAACAATTTGTCAGAGCTGTGAGGGGTACTCAGAGGCTCTCTGCTCCATGAGGAGCTGCCACAGCCAGGCAAGAAGCAAGTGGCTTTGCTTCCCCAGGCTGGGCCAGGAGGGAACCTCAGGGATACCATTCTGGGGACACAACCCTTAAATATAATGCGAGGGCCTCGCATCCACCGGGGTCACATGTGACAGAGACCCACTTGGAGAGTCCAGTCAGCCTGGGCGAGGAGTCCAAGCCCTCTCAAGGAAAGGTGGGAGCAATGCAAAGGCCCTGAGGCCAAAATGTTTCTGGCTGGGAAGAGCTTCCAAGTGGTTGGAGCCTGGTGAGCGGGAGGAGCTGAGGGCAGAGGGGGCAGGCCAGGTGGTGTAGGGCCTTGTGGGCAGAGGAAAGGACTCTGACTCTCTCCTGAGCAAGGCGGAGCCCCATAGGGTCCTGGGCAGAAAAGGGCTGTGATCCGATGCAGGTGTTCACAGGTTCCTCTGGCCATGTTTGGTGGGGGGTGGGCAGGAGGAGGCTGTTGCAGTGATGGGGGGCGTGGGGCAGAGGTGATGAGCCCTGATTCGATTCTGCATCGGTTTGAGCCCGTATCTTACCCTAGAGCATAACTCCAGTCACAGGCAGGGACTGATGCAACACTCCAGGCCTGCCAGATGCCGGGCTGAGAGGCCAAGGGCGGTTTAGCAATTAAGGCAAAGCCATGAGGGGTACATGGGGGAGCAGTGTTATTTCCCGGGCTCTGGAAAATGTCCAGGTTACAGCTCAACAGCTGACCCAGCTGTATGACCTCCAACAAGGCTACTTAGTTTCTCTGTGGCTCAGTGTTCTCATCTGTAAGGTGGGATTAATAATGGGATCTGTGGTCTCTGGCTGCCCGAATGAACCAACATCATGCATTTAAAAATTTAAAGTACTTCGCATGGGGCCTGAGACACACTGGGTCCAAAACCATCCCCCCCCCATGCTAGGTTTCGTTTGCACTTACCACGTGTTTATCATGATTGCCGTTGTCCTTGAAAGTACAGGCTTGTGGTTAAAAGCCTGGGTTCTTGAGCCAGACTGGTTTGTGTCCTGGCACCCTCGCCTACTAACTGCATCATTCAGGACAAGTTATTTCATCTCTACGGGCCTCAGTTTCCCCACTGAAACATGGGTATGGTGGTGACTCCTGCCTCATGGGCCTGCCAGGATGATTAATGGAGGGACACCTGTAAGATGCCTAGAACAGGGTACCGCCATGCTCACAGGCACAGCCAGCTCTGTCCCTGCCTCCTGAAGGCCTGTCACCCACCCCGGGCCACCCACCAAGACTGAGGGGTTGCATGTGTGAGCGCAGCTCTGGCTTCTCCAGCCAGCACGTGGTTTTGTCAACTTTTTTCCAAAGCCACAAAATCTTTTCCTCCCACAAAATCCAAAACACGCCCCTGACACATAACACAGATATGCATAGCACCTCCCGGCAGGTGGGGGGGGAACACAGAGCAGGACACCCCCAGCCCAGTCCTGGCCAAACCTGGAGCCCCAGCTTTTTGCCCCTGGGCACACCACATCCCTTCACAACTTTGCACATGTGACTTCAGGCCATGGTGCTGCTGTCCCTCGTTTCTCAGAGAGGACAGGCTCACTGAGGGGAAGGGACCTGAGCTAAGGCCACCGGGTGGTGTTGGGAGCTGGGGTTGGGACCCAGGTCAGATGAGCGGGGCAGCCCGAGTTTTCGGCTACCTCATGGTGCTCCCTGCTTTTCAAGTCCTGGCTGAGGACTTGTTGGTGCTTCAGAAAGGGATCAGTAGGTGGGGTAAGAACTCCCCCCTGGGGCTGGACACCTGGACTCATGGTCCACGGATGTGTTGGAAGGGGCACCCACTTCAGGGCTGGGATGAAAGACACAGCATATTCTGGGGGATTGTTTTGTGCTGAGGCCATACTGTGTGCAAAGCCACCATCCATCCCTGAGTCTCAGAGACACTGAAGATGGGGACACAGTCATGGGCATGCCTTTAGCTACAAGTTACAGAAATCCCCAGCTCAGTCAGACATCTGTCCTTGTTCATAAATAAACCTACCTCATTCTTTGAACTGGCTGCATAATTTTTTTGTTTTTGTTTTACATTTTGGGTTTTTTTTTTTTTTTAAGATTTAGAGTGAAGGAGCCAGGGAAGGGGCAGAGGGAGAGGCAGACTCCCCACTAAGCACTGCACCCAGCCAAGCCTGCCAGAGGGGCACGGGGCTCAATCCCAGGACCCAGGGATCACGACCTGATGCTTAGCGGACCCAGGGATCACGACAGATGCTTAGCAGACCGGGCCACCCAGGCGCCCCGAACTGGCTGCATCATTTTTGAACATCAAGATGTGCTTGAAACTTTTGTTAATCCCCTGTTAAAAGACATCCAGGCCAGGTCTAACATCCTTTTTTTTTCTTTTAAGTTTTAATTGATTGTCTTAAGTAATCTCTACATGCAGCATGGGGCTTGAATCCATGGCCCTGAGATCAAGAGGCCCTAACTTTCTCGATTACACACAGCACTGCGGTGACCATCCCCAGTGACCGTTCCCGATGACCATCCACAAGTACTTGGGCAGACTTTTCTGTGGCACAGATTTCTGGGAGGTCCCACGTTAGACTGACACAGCTCACCCTTGAGTTCTCGGCTCAGGTGGCACTGCCTCCCTGGGGGGGCCTCCTGATCACCCTGAGGTCCCTTCCTGATGTCCTACACTCCCTGGCTCCCTGGGCATGGCCCCATTAATAGATGTTGCTAAATCTTAGAAAGCATATCTAGTTAGACCTTGCTTCTTTTAGTCCTGTCTGACAATCTCTGTCGTTTGCTTCTAGTGCTGAAACATTCACTTTTAAGGAAATCTTTGATAGCAGTTGGATTTACAGTCCCCGTTTTGCTATTTTCTGTATGGTTACTCTCTTCCCTGCTCAGTTCTTTTATTTATTTATTTTTTAAAGATTTTATTTAGTTGAGGGGTGCCTGGGTGGCTCAGTCAGTTAAGCGTCTATCTTCGGCCCAGATCATGATCCCAGGCACTTGGGATTGAGCCCCACATTGGGCTCCCTGCTCTGCGGGGAGTCTGCTTCCCCCTCTCCCTCTGCCTGCTGCTCTGCTTGCTTGTGCGCACGCACATGCTCTCTCTCTCTCTATCTATCTGTCAAATAAATAAATAAATAAAACCTTTAAAAAGGTATTTAGTTGAGAGAGAGTGAGAGCAGGACGAGGGACAGAGGGAAAGAGAGAATCTCGAGCAGACTCCACGCTGAGCAGGACATTTAGCTCAGTCTCACGACTCTGAAATCATGATCTGAACCACCCAGGGCTCCCGGTGACCTGTTACTGCCACCTTTTGTATTAAGTAAATTTATTTACTTAATAAATACTGTTTGGATTCATACTGTTTGGATTCCACTTTTTTTTTTTTAAGATTTTATTTATTTATTTGACAGAGGGAGAAGGAACACAAGTAAGCAGAGAGGCAGTCTGAGGGAGAGGGGGAAGCAGGCTCCCCACCAAGCAGGGAGCTTAATGCGAGACTCGATCTCAGGACCCCAGGATCATGACCTGAGCCAAAGGCAAATGCCCAACCGACTGAGCCACCCAGGCACCCCGGATTCCACTTTATTTTTTGACCATATTTTTTTAGCTATTATAATATGCATCTTGACATTGTAGTTTAGATCTAGTAAAATATAGAAACTTTTCTCCATGGGCACCTGGGAGGCTCAGTTGCTTAAGCATCCAGCTCTTGATTTCAGCTCAGGTCATAATCCCAAGGTCATGAGATCGAGCCCCACGTTAGGCTCCCTACTGAGCATGGAGCCTATTGGGTTTCTCTCTCTCCCTCTCCCTCTGCCCCCTCCCCACCTCTCAAGAAAATATATGTGATTTTTTTTTTAATTTTAAAGAAATAAACTTTTCTTCAGTGTAACCACATTCCATTTCCCATCCTTTGTGCTATTTTTGTCATTTTATTACATCCATGTATGTTATAAGCCCAACAAGAAAGTGCTGTTCTCCTTTTACGGTCTTACGTCTTTAAGGATATTAGAGAAGAAATAAGAAAACATGAATCTGCAGTCTTATTCTAACCCACAAATTCACCATCTTTAACCTTTCGTTTCTCTGTATGGATTCAGGTCACCATCTGGAGTCATTTTCTTCTTTCTTGTTCTTCTTTTTTTTTTTTTTTTTTTTTTTAAGATTTTATTTTTAGGGGCGCCTTGGTGGCTCAGTTGGTTAAGTGGCTGTGTTCAGTTCAGGTTATGAACCCAGGGTCCTGGCTCCCCGCTCATTGGGGAGTCTGCTTCTCCCTCTCCCACTGAGTCTCTCCTCCCTCTCATGCTCTCTCTTTAGCTTACTCTCTGTCTCTCCAGTAAATAAGTAAAAAAATTTTTTTTTATTTTTAAGTAATCTCTACCCCCAGTATGGGGCTTGAACCTGCAACCTGAGATCGAGGGTCTCATTCTCTGTGGACTGAGCCAGCCAAGCACACCTGGAGTCTTTCAGCCCAAGGACTTCTTTTATTAATTTACCAGGCAAATGAGCTGGCATCGATTTTTCTCTCTATCAGGGAATATTTTTATTTTGCCTTCATATGTGAAGGATAGTTTTGCTGGATAAAGAAATCTTGGCTGGTGGTTTCTTTCTTTCTGCACTTTGAAGATATTCCATACCTTGTTTCAAAGAAGTAGTCAGCAGTTAATTATATTGATATTTTGCTTTATGTGATGAATCTTTTTTCTCTTGAGATGTTCAAGGTTTTTATCTCACTAGGAGCTTTCTGGATTGGAATGTCTTTGTATTTACCATGCTTAGGGCTTGTGGGGCTTCTTAGGTGTGTAGGTGAATTTTTTTTCATCAAATGTGGGGAGTTTTCAGCGATTATTTCTTTAAATAATTCTTCTGCCCTTTTCTCCCCTCTTTCCAAAACTCTCGGTGCACACATGCCCATATGCTTGATTCTCTCCCGAAGATTTCGGTATGGTGGATATCCTTATGCATTGAGCTGGGCAGGAGGATGGCAGGAGCCCCAGCCAAAATGCCCCAGATTCCCTCACTTCTTATCTAATGTGCAACAGCTTTTCAAGCATAGAAGACTCTCAGATTATCATACGCTGTTGGTCCATTGCCAGAGTGCCAAAATGGTTATTTTGTCAGTCTTGTGCTTGGGGGGAGAGGATTTGCTGGTCTCCTCATTTGACTGGACCCCACCCTTTCATGTTGTTAAATTGACCTTCACAAAGCATTTATTGACTCAAACCCCAGAGGCATTAATTTTCTCAAATGCATCTGACTTGAAGTGGAATTGGAGTTTTATCTGAAAGTTTCAAATTTTATTAAATTTTATTTAAAAGTCACTTTGTGGGACACCTAGGTGGCTCAGTGGGTTAAAGCCTCTGCCTCCGGCTCAGGTCATGATCCCAGGGCCCTGGGATCGAGGCCTGCATCAGGCTCTCTGCTCAGCAGGGAGCCTGCTTCTTCCGCTCTCTCTCTGCCTGCCTCTCCACCTACTTGTGATCTGTCTGTCAAATAAATAAATAAAATAAAAATCACTTTGTCTCAGGGGAGTAAACAGCTGGGTCCCCAGCAGCTGGGTTCCAGTTAGCAGTGTGCCGTTCACTGTAGCACGAATGCCATGGGAATCCAGCATTGGGGATCGTGAGCTGTGGTTTTAGACTGGGTCAGCGGGAACGTTGTCTGATGTGTAGTAGGTACTCCAAAAAAATATTTGAATGAAAGAACTCCTTGGCAAGCGGTATTTTAGATTTAAAAAAAAAAGAGAGAGAGTTACAGAACAATATATTAATGTGATCCCAGTTAAACATACAGTTCTCCTTCTCCCCCCAAAAAAGTTCCTACTTCCCTGATCATAGTCACAGGTATATTTGTAATGCATAGGAAAAGGGAGAGAGAGAAAGGGAGAGGGCGTGCATGTGAGTGAGACAGCGAGCAAATTGTAGACCATGGATCTCTCTAGAGATGGACAGGGAGGACCCACACCTTCAGCTGTGCAGCTGTGCCCAGGAGACGGAATCTCAGGGTGCATCCACCCACAGGTGATTCCCACATGTGCTAGAGGGCATTTCTGAGGTGGGACTGGGGGCCTTGTGGGCGACTTCCCCTTCTCTCTGCTCAGGATTCCATACTGGAATTTTCTACAGCAGCAGTGTATTTGTATCTCTCTTGTGTGGAGGAACTTTGTTGTTTCCCAAGAGTAAATTTAAACCAATTGCTTTGGGGAAATGTGGAATGGATTATGTTTATTTCTCTTGTTTTTATTCTGCAGTGACATGAGCTCGCGGGCTGGCTACCCTGCTCAGGTTTACAAAACTGCCAGCACAGAGACTCCTCGGCCCTCACAGCTGACCCAGTCCAGCCCCTTCCAGCTCTCCGCCTCCGTCCCCAAGTCCTTCTTCTCCAAGCAGCCTGTACGCAATAAGCACCCCACGGGGTGGAAGAGGACAGACGAGCCCCCACCACGGCCGCTCCCCTTCACTGACCCAAAGAAGTAAGTCCTGGGACACCCAGCGAGGGGCTGCAGGGCCCAAGCCAGGCGTCTCTGGGTCAGGGGGGAAGAGGGCAACCCCTGCCTTGCTCCTTCGGCAGGGTGCCATGGGTATAGCTGTGGACAGAAACCCTTAGTTGGATATGGCCTTCAAGGAGCTGCTGAGCAGGAGACGGGATTTGGGGCAGGCAGAGCAGGATGGAGGCCCAGGAAGGAGAGGGGATGGCTTCAGGACAGATACACTTAAAGGGGAGCAGCCAGGGTTGGTTGGCAGACTGAATGCGGGCGGAGAGGAAGGGCGAGGTTGAAGAACATCCAGGTCCTGTAACTGGAAGGGCAGACTGGCCTTGAACTGAGATGAGGACTGAGTGAGGAGGAGGCTTCGTTGCGGGGAGCCCCCAAGTTCATTCCCAGTTTGGTTGCATTCGCGAGGCACAGAAGCTGTGAAGGAGGCAGTCGGGTCAGGAGTCTGGAGCTGAGGGGAAACGTCAGGCTGGCGAGGGCAGGTGGGGTGTCATCAGCACAGAGGCAGAGGCTGGAGGCACACCCACGGCCAGGAGTGCGGGGAGAGTGGAGGGGCCTATGCAGGTCGGGCAGAGGGAGCCCTCAGGGTCCAGAGTGTAACGCAGAGCCCGGGCAAGTGTGGCGTCCTGGGAGCCCAAGTTGATGGGCCATGAGCTGACATCACTCTGAGCCTCATGGAGGTCTGTCAAGGGTACAGGAGAGAAGGGTTGGGCAGAATAGGAGGAAACCGTGTGCTCAGCTTGTTTGAAGCATTTTGCTGTAAGGCAAAAGAGAGAGGAATATGCATTAGGGAAGAATTTCTGTTATAAGTTAGAAGAATGTGGTATCTCACATTTACTGAATATTCACTGTACACCAGTTCTGGTTCTCAGCTCCTGGTAGATGTGAATTAATTCCCCGAGTCCTCACAACAGCTCTGTGAGGTGGACCTGTTATTCACCCCCATTTTACCCATAAATCACATCAGCTGATAAGGAATAGAGCTGGTTCTGGGGGAGGAGGGATTCTGACCTCCTCCCTCCGGTTCTCTGTAACGTCTTTTAGTTACCGATGTGGTGAGCCGATCAGATGCATGGGTGACCCAGAGCTCAGAACGAGAAGGTTGGGGGAGATGTGGGTCCCTACAGATGTCAGCAGATGAGCCCAGAGAACTCACCAAGAATCCAGTTCATAGACGTCACTGCTGGTCCTGGGCTGTGAGCCTCTGCTCTCCTGATCAGAACCTCCTGCGGCTTCCCCCACTCCCAGGATGGATGACCCAGGCACACGGGTGGCACCAGGCAATAGAATGGCCTGTGCTCTGCCCGGACCCTGCGTGACTGGCCTCCTCTCCCCCTGCCCTCCCATATTCCCGCTCTGCCCCTCGCTGTCTCTACTCCATGCCCCCGGCCTCCGCTGTTCCTCCCACTTGCCAAGGCCAGGCCAAGCTCGGGGCCATTGTCGGGGTTCTCTCATGCCTGGAGTGTTCTTCCTCCGGGTCTTGCAGCCATTTCCGGGGAGGGCTTGTTACAATGCCACCTCCTCGGATGGGCCCTCCCGACTGCATGTATCCCCACCATCACCCTGTCACTTTTCTCTATTCCCCCTGGAAAGCAGGCACCACAGTCTTGGTCACAAGACGCTTGCAGGCTTCTGGTGCTCTGGGTCCTCCTTCGGTGAACGCATGGGCCACGCATCTCACTTTGATCTCACAGCAACCCCGTGAGATACTGCAAGGCCCCCAGTTTTTAGGGTGACCAGAGGGGCAGGCCCTGCGGACCCTGTTAGGCTCTTCCACGTGGTGGCTGTCCTTCCCCCTTGTGCACGCTAGGGCTGCCCTCACAAGTGCCGCAGATCCAATGCTCAACTCCTATAATGTATGGTGCCGCAGCTCTGGAGGCCAGACGTCCAAGGTCGTGGTGCTGGCGGGGTTGATTCCTTCTGAGGGCTATGAGGGAGATCTGTCTGCTCGCCCAGCGGTTGCTGATTTGCAGGCCAAGTATGGGATCCCTCAGCCTCTAGATGCATCTCCCCATTCTCTGCCTTCATCTTGACGTGGCGTCCTCCCTATGTACGTACCTCTGTGTTGATAACGCCCCTTTTTATTAGGACATCAGTCAGTGGATTAGGGTCCATCCTAACCATTTTGCTCTGGTTACCTCTATAAAGATCCTATTTCCAAATAAGGCCACTCAGATACTTGGGGTTCGTACTTCAGTATGTTTTTGGGAGGGACCCAAAGCACCAACTCTCAGGTCTTTTTTTTTTTTTAAGACTTTTTTATTATGTATATTTTTTTAATTAACATGTAATATATGTTTCAGGGATACAGATCTGTGATTCATCAGTCTTACACACTTCACAGTGCTCATCATAGCACATACCCTCCCCTATGTTCATCTCCCAGCCACCCCATCCTGCCCACCCCCCCTCCACTCCAGCAGCCCTCAATTTGTTTCCCAAGATTAAGAGTCTCTTATGGTTTGTCTCCCTCCCAATCCCATCCTGTTTCATTTTTTCCTTCCCTATCCCCCAAACCCCCACATTGCCTCTCACATTCCTCATATCAGGGAGGTCATATGATAATTGTCTTTCTCTGATTGACTTATTTCGCTCAGCATAATACCCTCTAGTTCCATCCACATCGTTGCAAATGGCAAGATTTCATTTCTTTTGATGGCTGCATAATACTCCATTGTGTATATATACCACATCTTTGTCCATTCATCTGTTGATGGACATCTAGGTTCTTTCCATGGTTTGGCTATTGTGGACATTGCTGCTATAAACATTGGGGTGCACCTGTCCCTTAGGATCACTACATTTTTATCTTTGGGGTAAATACCCAGTAGTGCAATTGCCAGGTCATAGGGTAGCTCTGTTTTCAACTTTTTGAGGAACCTCCATGCTTCTTTCCAGAGTTGCGTTCCCACCAACAGTGTAGGAGGGTTCCCCTCTCTCCTTATCCTTGCCAAAAATCTGTTATTTCCTGACTTATTAATTTTAGTCATTCTGAATGGTGTGAGGTGGTATCTCATTGCGGTTTTGATTTGTATTTCCCTGAAGCCTAGTGATGTGGAGCACTTTCTTGTTTGTCTGTTGGCCATCTGGATGTCTTCTTTGCGGAAATGTCTGTTCATGTCCTCTGCCCATTTCTTGATTGGATTATTTGTTTCTTAGTGTTGAGTTTGGTAAGTTCTTTATAGATTTTGGATACTAGCCTTTTATCTGATATGTCTTGCGAATATCTTCTCCCATTCTGTCAGTGGTCTTTTGGTTTTGTTGACTGTTTCCTTCGCTGTGCAAAAGATTTTGATCTTGATGAAGTTCCAGTAGTTCATTTTTGGCCTCGCTTCCCTTGCCTTTGGCTGTGTTTCTAAGAAGTTGCTGAGGCTGAGGTCGAAGAGGTTGCTGCCTGTGTTCTCCTCAAAGATTTGGTTGGATTCCTGTCTCACATTTAGGTCTTTCATCCATTTTGAGTCTATTTTTGTGTGTGGTGTAAGGAAATGGTTCAGTTTCATTCTTCTGCATGTGGCTGTCCAATTTCTCCAACACCATTTGTTGAAGAGACTATCTTTTTTCCATTGGACATTCTTTCCTGCTTTGTCAAAGATTAGTTGATCATAGAGTTGAGGGTCCATTTCTGAGTTCTTTATTCTGTTCCACTGATTATGTGTCTGTTTTTGTGCCAGTACCATACTGTCTTGATGATGATAGCATTGTAATAGAGCTTGAAGTCTGGAATGGTGATACCACCAGCTTTGGTTTTCTTTTTCAACATTCCTTTGGCTATTTGCATCTTTTCTGGTTCCATGTAAATTTTAGGATTATTTGTTCCATTTCTGTGAAGAAAGTTGATGGTGGGGCACCTGGGTGGCTCACTGGGTTAGGCCTCTGCCTTTGGCTAAGGTCACGATCTCAGAGTCCTGGGATCGAACCCCGGATTGGGCTCTCTGCTCAGCGGGGAGGCTGCTTCCCCCTCTCTCTGCCTGCCTCTCTGCCTACTTGTGATCTCTGTCAAATAAATAAATAAAATCTTTTTTTAAAAAAAAAAGAAAAAAGTTGATGGTATTTTGATAGGGATTGCGCTGAATGTGTAGATTACTCTAGGTAGCAGCATAGACATTTTCACAATATTTGTTCTCCCAGTCCATGAGCATGGAAAATTTTATCACTTCTTTGTGTCTTCCTCCATTTCTTTCATGAGTACTTTGTAGTTTTCTGAGTACAGATTCTTTGCCTCTTTGGTTAGGTTTATTCCTAGGTATCTTACGGTTTTGGGTGTGGTTATAAATGGGATCAACTCCTCAATTTCTCTTTATTCTGTCTTGTTGGTGGTTTATAGAAATGGAACTGCTTTCTATGCGTTGATTTTACATCCTGGCACTTTACTGAATTCCTATATGAGTTCTAGCAGTTTTGGAGTGGAGTCTTTTGGGTTCCACATAAAGTATCATATCATCTGCAAAGAGTGAGACTTTGACTTCTTTATCCATTCGGTTGCCTTTTATTTCCTTTTGTTGTCTAATGGCTGAGGCTAGGACTTCTAGTACTATGTTGAATAGCAGTAGTGATAGTGGACAGCCCTGCTGTGTTCCTGACCTTAAGGGAAAAGCTCTGTTTTCCCCCATTGAAAATTATATTCGCTATGGGATTTTCATAGATGGCTTTTTTGATATTGAGATATGTACCCTTTATCCCTACACTGTGAAGAGTTTTAATCAAGAAAGGATGTTGTGCTTTGTCAAATGCTTTTTCTGCATCTATTGAGAAGTCTTGCATTTCTTCACCCCATCAGTGAAGCCACAGGAAAAGAAATCAAGGAATCCATCCCATTTACAATTGCACCAAAACTCATAAGATGCCTAGAAATAAACCTGACTAGAGAGGTAAAAGATCTGTACTCTGAAACTGTAAAATAGTGAAGGAAATTGAGGAAGACACAAAGAAATGGAAAAACATTCATAAAATGAGTTTGGAAGTTTTCATTCCCTTTCTATTTTTTAGAACAGTTTCAGAAGAATAGGTGTTAATTCTTCTTTAAATGTTTGGCAGAATTCCCCTGGGATGCCGTCTAGCCCTGGGCTCTTGTTTTTTGGGAGATTTTTGATGACTGCTTCAATCTCCTTGCTGGTTATGGGTCTGTTCAGGTTTTTTATTTCTTTATCGTTCAGTTTTGGTAGTTTATAGTCTCTAGGAATGCATCCATTTCTTCCAGATTGTCTAATTTGTTGTCGTTTAGTTGCTCATAATATGTCCTTATAATTGTTTGTATTTTTCCATGTTGGTTGTGCTCTCTCCTCTTTATTTTATTTATTTGGGTCCTTTCTCTTTTTTTGAGAAGTCTGGCCAGGGGTTTTTATCTGTTCTACTGTTCTTTTAGTTTTTATTTCCTTGATTTCTGCTCTGATCTTTGTTATTTCTCTTCTGCTGCTGGCTGTAGGCTTTATTTGCTGTTCTTCCTCTAGCTCCTTTAGGTGTAGGTTTAGGTTGTGTACTTGAGACCTTTTTTGTTTCTTGAGAAAGGTTTGTATTGCTATAATACTTTCCTCTTAGGGCCACCTTTGCTGTGTCCCAAAGATTTTGAACAATTATGTTTTCATTTTCATGAATTTTTTCAACTCTTCTTTAATTTACTGGTTGACCCATTCATTCTTTAGTAGGATGCTCTTTAGCCTCCATGTATTTGAGTGCCTTCCTACTTTCCTCTTGTGATTGAGTTTGAGTTTCAAAGCATTGTGGTTTGAAAATATGCAGGGAATGATCCCAGTCTTTTGGTACCAGGTGAGACCTGATTTGTGACCCAGGTTGTGATCTGTTCTGGGACTGTTCCATGTGCAATAGAGAAGAATGTGTATTCTGTTGCTTTGGGATGAAGTGTTCTGAATATATCTGTGAAATCCATCTGGTGTACTGTGTCATTTAAAGTCTTTGTTTCCTTGTTGACATCTTCTTAGATGATCTGTCCATTTCAGTGAAGGGGGTGTTAAAGTCCCCTACTGTTATTGTATTATTGTCGATGTTTTTCTTTGATTTTGTCATTAATTTTCTTGTATAATTGACTGCTCCCATGTTAGGAGCATAAATATTGTTAGGTAACAATTGTTAGATCTTCTTGTTGGACAGACCCTGTAAGTATGATATAGTGTCCTTCCTCATCTCTTATTACAGTCTTTGGTTTAAAATCCAATTTTTCTGATATAAGGATTACTACCCCAGCTTTCTTTTGATGCCTATTAGCATGGTAAATAGTTTTCTACCATTTTACTTTAAGTCTGGAGGTGTCTTTGGGTCTAAAGTGAGTCTCTTGCAGACAGCATATTGATGGGTCTTGTGTTTTTCTCCAATCTGATACCCTGTGTCTTTTGATTGGGACATTTATCCATTTACATTCAGGGTAACTATTGAAAGATATGAATTTTTTTTAAGATTTTATTTATTTATTTGACAGAAATCACAAGTAGGCAGAGAGGCAGAGAGAGGCACAGAGAGAGGTAGAGGCAGGCTCCCTGCCGAGCAGAGAGCCCATTGCAGGGCTTGATCCCATCATGACCTGAGCTAAAGGCAGAGGCTTAACCCACTGAGCCACCCAGGTGCCCCAAAATATATGAATTTATATCTCTTTATAGATGTTTATGTTTGTATGTTTTAAAGATTTTATTTATTGGAGAGAGAGAGATCATGAGCAGGGGGAGAGAATGAGAAGCAAACTCCTTGCTGAGCAGGGAGCCCAGACGTGAGGCTCAGTGCCAGGATCCTGGGATCATGACCTGAGCCAAAGGCAGACATTTAACTGCCTGAGCCATCCAGGCACCCTTAGATGTGTATGTTTGTATGTTTGTAAACTAAATATATAAAATATATCAATATATAAATATATGAAATATTTGGGACAGCACATAAAGTATTTTCATGGCTTCTTATAATGATAATTTAGTTATAGGTACATTTTTTTTTTAAAGATTGTATTTTTAAGTAATCTCTGCTCCCAATGTGGGGATCGAGCTCACAGCCCCAAGATCAAGAATCACACCTCCTCTGACTGAGCCAGCCAGGCGTTTCATATAGATACATTTTTAAAATCACATGTGGAAGATAATATGTTAATTTAGAACCGCTTTTGTCCACATACTTCCATTTCATAAAGCTGTCTTATTCAGACACTCTCTGAGCATTTTGGAGATAGTGTCTTTTTCATTGTTAAAGATCTGTCTGAGTCACCTAACCTAGTTTTCCAGAAAACATCATCTTCAAACTAAATTATTTGAGGTTAAACGTACTTTTTTTACCCCCGTGTATGAAGCTGTCACTGACATTTTATCCCAAGGCACAGGGACTCGTTTGCATAACTTATTTACCTACGTATGTGAGTACCTACTTTACCAAGTACTGTCATAAGCCCTTCACCTACATTGACTCATTTAATTCTCCCTGTAGAACAAGGAGATGCAAGTACTTTGCTTCCCATTTTCCAGATAAGAACTACTGAAGTCCAGAATGGTTACATCACTTGCCCAGTTAATAATTGCGAATACTATGCTTGTTGGTTTTGTGATTTGTCCCCATAAGCTCACCACATGTTACGAGCTTATCCCCTGCCCCACCAGGAGTAATTCCAAAATCTGTCTACTTCCTTTGCTTCCCTTGCGGTTGATTTCAGTCAGGGACCTCTAACACACCCTGCAGAGAAATGCAAATGGCCTCATCCAGCACAGAGGTGCTCCCTTTCCGCCACGCTGCTGAACTGGGGCTGGACAGACCTGGCCCCTTGATCCTCTGGCGACCCCACTAGAGGGATCTTGTTCTTACCCCCATTTCCAGATGAGGAGACCAAGACACAGTTAGAAGTACATAGCCAGGTCTGCAGCCAGAAGTGGCGGAGCTCGGATTCATAGCCAGTGAGGTAACTAACAGAGCATCTCGTCATATGAAAGACCCAAGGAGGACTCCTACCCAGGGCCGTGACTCCTCTTTCCTCAGGACGATTTCATGCAGGGGACAGTCTTCTCTGTATTTGGGCACATGCACTAGCTGACCAAACGACAGAATAATCCAGGTGAAGGACAGAGAATCTGTGCTCTGTCTCCCAGATCCGGCCCTTCTCCTGCAGGCCTTGGTCAACACCAGGGGAGGGACAGGCCAGCACCTCTGCCACACGGTCCCATTTTGGCCACTTTGTCCCTGGGCTCAGTAATTCGTTGGCTTGCCTTCTCCGAGCCATTAAAAGGGCAGAACAGCATGAGGGTCAGGATGCTTACCCCCACCTTAGGCGTAGCCCCTCAGCTTCCTGCTCTGTAACCTGGGATGCCAGTCTTCCCTAGCTCCAGGGTTCTGAGGCTTGGTGAGTTCCTCCATTTGAGCCCCCAGCACTGTGCTGGAGCTGCACGTGGCTCAGCAGGTGAGGGTGTGACGGGGCCCACAGGTTTCCCTTCTGACGGGAGGGGCCTGGCTGGAGCCTGGCAGGCTGGGAGGTGGAGCCGGCAGCCCTCAGCCCTCCTGGGCACCACCTTCTCAACAGGCTAGTCTGGCCCAGACTGCAGGGCTGGAGAAGCCCCTGTGGGCTGGTGGCCCTTGGGCCACCCTGAGAAGCCTACTTTTATCCAGTGCCACTGCAGGGGTGAAGTGAAATCACATGTGTGAAGGCCGCCTGGGGCCCAGGAGTGACTGAGCACTGGGGACGTGAGCTTTGTCACTGCTGTTACTACATCTGCACGGCAGAGTGGTCCCTGACTTATACCACCTGGGTTCACATCCCAGCTCTCCCGGCACCGTGTGTCAGAACCTCTCAGCATTGCCAGCCCTCACCTGTGGGGTGAGATGATGGTAGAACCAGCCTCTCCCAGCCACCACGAGGAAGCAGTGCAGCCGCACACGACACACCAGCCCCACGTCCCCGGGAGCCCCGGCTACCAGAAACCACACGCAGCCAGCCCCTCTTTCATTAGGGTTGAATCTTGGGGTGGCTCTGAGCATCTGGCATGTGTGGATTCTGAGTTCTCTCCGCTCACCATGCCTCAGTTTCCCAGCCTCAAGAGGGGAAGACAGGAGCACCTATGTCCCAGAAGTGACGGGAGGATTTCAATGAGTCATAGGGAAGTACCAGTCACTGTTGGCGGGACTGACAGGCACAGGCGTCTTATGGTTGACACCTGGCATTCTGGCTCCTTCCTTCCTCAGATTTAGGTCCAGCTCCATGCAGCTGCAGAAGGAATCGGGGAAGGCCTCTCCCCAACATCCCCACCCCATAGCAAGGCAGCATCCCCCCTGCTATGCATCCTCGCCAGCCACGTTGGCACAGCCCCTGGCCCAGACAGGCCGACAGTGGTGCTAATTAGCTTAATTAACTTGGCCCCGAGGGAGCCACCCCAATTGGAGGCCACAGCTCAGAGTCAGCTGGGAACAGGCCCAGCCAAGTCAGAGCTATTGGTCACCGTCCACCTCTGGCCCCCCTGTCATAGGAAAAAGGAGTCGCTGTTGTCTGGGACCTTACCGCAGAGAGCCGCCTTTGTGAGTTGTCTGCCTTTGTTTTCTACTGTCAGTGGTGTAATTCCACAACATGGCCAAGTCCAAGTTCAGGCAACGCAGGCAAATCAGAGATGATGTCTGGTGCTGTCAGGCAGAACCCAGAGAGAAGGCACATCCTTCCGGGTATTCTCTTCATTTGTATTGTAAAAGGTAAACCGTGCCCAGGATGAAAACCAAGCTAGTACCAGGGGTACATGGCACAGGCCCAGCCTCTCTCCCTTCCCTGGCCCCCAGCCAGCCGGCCCCCCCTCCCCAGATGCAACCATGGCCTTCGTTTCTTCTGCGTCTATCCCAAAGTGTTCCAACCATGACAGGCCGGTGGGACCCCATGTTCTTCCTCCCTCACGCCCCTTCCGTTGGCCAGCATGGCTCCCCGTCTCTACACATCTGCCTTTTCCACTTGCTCTTTCTTCTTTGTATTTCCGGGGCGATTCTGTATTAGCACAGAGAAGGTGATCTCATCCTTTCGAACCGTCAGTGAGCAGTCTAGTTTGTCCTCAGGGGTCATCAAGTTTTCACAATCATGGGGACATGAGATCTAGGGGAAAAAGGAAACAGATCAGAATGTACAAGCCCAGTCTGGCTGGTTTTGTTAATCTGGAGTTAATGCTGTTTTAAATGATTGCTTAGAATTTGCCATTTGGAAACTACATCAGGAAATTTTTCCAGAAGAAAGAGAGCAAGAGAGAGTTTAAAAAGAGAAAGAAGTGGCAATAATAATCAATTTGATGCTCCAAACTGAATTCCAGCAGACTCTTCTCCTGTAGACCAGCCCATGGTGCCCCAAGGGAGGAGTGAGGCCTGCGGTGGCGGAGATGTGTGCGGGCTTGAGGGTTGGGGCAGGATGTCTCCTGGCGAGCCAGCCTTCCTGCCAGAGAATCCCGAATGCCCCGTCAGAGTGCTAGAGGTCCTAGGAGCTGGCAACGTTAGCACATGAAAACAAATTAAACAGAGCAGGGAAGAAATACCTGTGTTCTTTTGGCTTAACTTTTTAAATATTTCTGTACTTTTTTTCTTTTATAAAAGTCATTGAAGCTTCTTGTAAAAGAAAGGGAGAGAGATGCCTGGCTGGCTCAGTCAGAGGAACAGGAGACTCTTGATCTCAGGGTTGTGAGTTTAAGTCCCACATGGGGTGTAGAGATTACTTAAACAAGTGTTTTTTGGGGGTTTGTTTGTTTGTTTTTATTTTTTTTTTAATATTTTATTTATTTATTTGACAGTGAGAGATCACAAGTAGGCAGAGAGGCGGGCAGAGAGAGAGGAAGGGAAGCAGGCTACCTGCTGAGCAGAAAGCCCGATGTGGGGCTTGATCCCAGGACCCTGAGATCATGACCTGAACCGAAGGCAGCGGCTTAACCCACTGAGCCACCCAGGCGCCCCTGTTTGTTTGTTTTTTAAAAAAGGAGAGAGAAGGGTGCCTGGGTGGCTTAGTGGGTTAAGCCTCTGCCTTTGGCTCTGGTCATGATCTCAGGGTCCTGGGATCGAGCCCCGCATCGGGCTCTCTGCTCAGTGGGGAGCCTGCTTCCCCCTCTCTCTCTGCCTGCCTCTCCACCTACTTGTGATCTGTCTCTCTCTGCATCAAATAAATGAATAAAATCTTAAAAAAAAAAAAAAAAAAAAGGAAGTTTGAAAGGAAGGAGGTAGGTAGGTAGGGAAGTGGGTTGGTTGGTTAGCCGGGAGGAAGGAAGGTTGGCTCCCTGTGATTGGCGTTGAGCAGCTATTTCTGAGGGCCTGCAGTATGTAAGGCCCCTCTCCCAACATAGAACAGAAGGCTACAGATGAAGTGGGAGTGGGACCACAAACACACTAGCACCTGGGACAAACCTCCAGGAGTTGAACACAGTGAAGCAGCACACAGGAGTGTGTGATCAAGCACGCCTGGGCCGGGAGGGGACACCAGAATGTTGAGTGGGTAGGAGAGGCCTCTGCTGAGGAGGCAACATTTGAGATAAGCTGAATAGATGAGAAGCTGCCATTCATGGGGAATGCTGGGGAGGGCAACTCTCAAGGCAGTTAGAATAGCCAGTGCAAAGGCCCTGGGGCAGGACCATGCCTGGCATGCTAAAGGAACATTGGGAGGCCTGTGTGGGAGGAGAGACGAGGGCAGAGGCAGGATGGGGCAGATTATCAAGGATTTCATGGGTTGTGATGAGGCACATTTTTAGAAAATGAATCCCCCAAATACCCATCTTTGGGAACCGAGAGTTTGGTAAATTTTAATATATCAAGCTAAGCTATGTGTAAGCTTTGTTTGCTAAAAAAGCTTTCACGCTGTACATACCACTTCTTTATTCCTCTGACGGATCTGGGAGAACCTCTGTCTGTGTCACGTGCCTCCGCTCCACTTCTCTTTAATAGCTAGATGCCCTGATTCCATGGGGCCCCACCCTTCCCCTGCGGGCCAGGTCTGTGTTTGCTTGATGGACAGCACCCCATTGAGGGTCCCCGTATACTTGGCATGCATAGGTTCACACTGGCCTTTCTGAAGGACACACCCCAGCAGTAGAGCCCCGAGGGCCGAGAGTGTGCACATTTGAAGCCCCTCCCAGAATGCCATCCTCATAAACAGTGTCCCTTTCTTGCCATAGACAGGCTGAAGTCCCAGCCTGCTCCCTCTCCAGGGGAGGTGGGCACAACACGGGACATGCCCTATACTGAGTCACATGCTCCACCAGATCCCCCCGCAGGGGATTCTGGGAAACTATGAAATCCCTTTGGAAGGAGGAGGGCTGAGCCCCCTTCCAGCTCCCAGAGGAGGAACCACGTACTCGTTGGGGTGTATGCTCGTTCTCTGCTTCTCTGCATATTTCTCTCTTTGGGCTCTAAAGCTTTTCATTTCACCCAGAGAACACACTTCAGAGAACACTGGGATGGAACCAGAATTACCCTAGACCTGGAATTCTAATTTAGGGAGGAATACGACCTGATGGGGAGAAACTTGCCACCCTCTCTTCCTTCTTTTGTTAAAACCCCAAGGTGGCAGCTGAGAAAATGAGAAAAATGCAAACTTCAAAACGCTCAGGAGCCCTAGACATCCTCTTTCTTCCTGGGTCCAAAGACTCTTTCATTCTTGAGTTACAAAATGATAAATTTCAGGGGTCACCTTTTTTTAAAAAACCAGTTTTTAAAATGACTATTGTTCTGGCAAGTGATTATGTGTGTGGTAAAATAAATTGAGACAGTTCAGATGGGTATCACATGAGAAGGGACAGCCCCATTTTTCCACCTCCTAGAAAGACTCCTGGCCTCCCAGGGGTCATGTACCATTGTTCATACTTTCCCCCAGAACTTTTTCTCTGCATTTAAAAGAGTATTACTAAACCAAATGCAGTTATGCTCCCCACACAGTATATGTCTTTTTTTTTTTTTAAGATTTTCTTTATTATTGGGGAGCTGGGGGTAGAGGGAGAGGGAGAGAGAATCCTCAAGCTTGACTCTGCACTGTGAAGTCCAACACAGGGCTCGATCCCACGACCTGGAGGTCGTGATCTGAGCCGAAGTCAGGAGTCAGAAACTTAACCGAATGAGCCACCCAGGCACGCCCATTTTTGTGCCACGTCTGTGATACAGACGGCGGTCAAGTTAAGCGGTGATACCTGTGGGCTCTGTAGCCTGGTAACCTCGGTTGGAATCCCAGCTCCTCCACTCGCACAGGCTGTGTGACCTTGGACGCCTCCTGTACAATTATTTAGTCTCCTTGCACCTCAGTCTCCTGCCTGTAAAGCGGGTGATCGTGATTGATCACGGCTGGTGTGCAGATAGAATTGAACAAGTTCACAAACACGGAGCCCTCGAGTCAGTGGACAGGGTCTGGTACACAATGAGGGCTGTCAGCTCTCATTATTTCTCTCCTGGGACACTTGAGGTCTGGGACCCAGTCTTCACCAGGGAAGTAAGGCCTGAGCCGGAAAGGAGAAGGAGGCCTCAGGGGAGGTCCCAGGAGAGGGCCAGCTGAGGGGTGTGCGGCCTGGGGCCAGTCTCGGGTCAGCAGCTACAAGAGCAACCCCCTCTCCCAAGTGTTCACTGTCAGGTGCCAGCCGGGCCATTAGCAGCAGTCCCACAGGGCTGCAAGGTCAGCACGTTCTCCAGAGGGTCCGAGAGATGGGGCCACCTGTCTGCGGTCCCACAGCAGCAACTGTTCACCTCCGTGGCTCCTGCATTTAACCCTAGGCTGTGCCTCAGTGACTTTTAGATGGCAGAATATTCTGGAAGGCCTTATGGGGTTGCCTTTGGGTGCTGAAGAAAATAGTGATCCGAGTGCCCCAGGCTCACAGACCAGCTTCTGGAATGGGAGCCCCAGGGGTGGTGACAGTGAGGGGGCTCCAGGGCCCTGGCTGGGGTTCAGGTGCCTCATCCATGGATCCTCCTGGCCACCCCAAGATTCATGAACCCTCTTTCCCCACATAACAGAGGAGGAAACCCAAGTTACGGACATCGGACAAGAGACCCTGGAGCACTCGGCCAGAGGTCTGCTGTCCGTGGCCCTGCATTCGCCTGTGGGACCCTGACCCCCAGGAGACTGTCCCTCTGGGCAATCTCCTGAGACCCCATCCCTCTCCTGCGGTTGGAAGGCTTGGTCTGGGCCACCCTCGTCCCACCTGAACAACTGCAAGAACTTTCTCACAGTCTCTCTCCCCACATGCTTGGCCCTACTTCCATAAGGGTCACTATTCTGTCCGGCCACCAGAGCGATACTTATACAACACAAGTCAGGACCTCACTCACCAGCTCAGAATCTCAGAGGCTGCCTTCCCGGAGGCAGTCCCACATCTTCTCGTGGCTCACCCCGACCCCCAGACCTTGCCTTGCACCAGTCATCCCCTCCCTGTCCTCACTCACCACCAACCCACAGGCCTGTTCCTCCCCTCATTCACCAGGCGTGACCCCCTCCCAGCCCAGCCCCTGCTTCCCTCCAAGTGCAGTGCTCTTCCACCCTGTGGGCTCCCTCCATTCTCACCCCCTCAGAAGAGCCACACTCCATCCCCGCTGATCCCTCCCCATTTACCTGGCTTTATCTTTCTTCAGAACTCCTCTTTCTGCCTCACTTTATGGGATCTGTCTTCCTGTTCATCTGTTCCTCGTGGGTCTCAGTAACTGGAGGTCAGCTCCGTCTTCCCTGCTGTGTGTCCCCCGCCTGGAACAGGCAGGCTCCCAGGAAATCTTGTGGGATGAGTGAGTGGACAGAATAAATGTGAACCCTCTTCTGGCTCACTCCCAGCTGGTGAAGAGGAGAAGGCTGCGGCCCCTTCCCCAGGGAGCAGTCGGCCTTCTTGGGTCAAGACTGCTTTGAGAAGCAGCACGAGCCTCCCTGAAACCCCTCTGACTCCGATCCTCTCGCTCCAGGCAGGTGGACACTAATACGAAAAATGTCTTCGGACAGCCACGGTTGAGGGCATCCCTCCGAGACCTCCGCTCCCCGCGGAAGAACTACAAATCCACCATTGAGGACGACCTGAAGAAACTCATCATCATGGACAACCTGGCACCCGAGCAGGAGAGAGATGCGGGGGTACGTACGCTCCCCGCCGCGTGCGTGCTCGCACACAGAATCGGGCGGGGGCAGGTGGTCATGGGAGGGCAAGGGAGGAGGACAGCACTGCCTGTGGCTTCATAGCCTGGAGTCAGGTCGTCATGGGGGTCAGAGACCAGATCCCAGGGGCCCAAATCCCAGGCACTTGGGGGATTCCTTCCGTTGCTGGGGTAGCTCACGTGACTGGAAAGTGATGCTCTTATTGGCTCTCGTGTCCCTGTCCCGGATCCCAGGGTGGAAGCAACTTCCAGCCACCCAAACTGCGTGGACCAAGAGTGGGGGAGGGGTTCCCAGGGGGGAAATTCAGTCTCTTGTTCCCCAAAAGTAGGGGAACCATCAGGCTCCCATAGTCCCTCAACACTGTGCTTCTCTTCCTTCTTGTCCCGGCCTGCTCCAGCTTGGCTGCGCTCTTATGGGACCGACCTGTCCCCAGTGGCCCCTGCCAGTGACTGGGACTTAGTCCAGCTTAGGTCACCCCGCCTTCCCTAACCCCTGGAGCGGGGAGAGGCATCCCCAGTGGAAACTTGAGGTGCTTTGAGCAGAAAGAGAGAGAGATGCTGGTTGGGTAAAATGCCTGGGTGTCCGGGACATGGTGGCGCCTGTGAGGACAGGGACCGGGAGGCAGGCCAGAACCATGCCGTGTGACTGTCCCTATCTCACCAACAGTCACCACAGAAGAGCCTGCAGCGGACCTTGTCCGATGAGAGCCTGTGCAGCGGGCGGCGGGAGCCAAGCTTTGCCAGCCCTGCCGGCCTGGAGCCGGGCCTGCCCAGCGATGTGCTCTTCACCAGCACCTGCGCCTTCCCCTCCAGCACGCTGCCTGCCCGCCGCCAGCACCAGCACCCCCACCCGCCTGGCGGCGGCAGCCCTAGCACCATCCCTGCCACGGGCAACGGCTTCCCGGAGAAGAAATGTGAGCCCAGCTGCACTGGGGCCGGCGGGTGGGGGGCTTCGCCAGCGTTGGGAAGTGGGGGATGGTCTGCACTAGACCTTGTCAGCCTAGGTGGGGAGCTGGGGTGCACGGGAGCTTCGGGGGGTACTGGTGGTGTCACCTACAGAAAAGGGAGTTGTTAGCCGAGCATCGGGGGGTTTCCTGGGGGCCACCTAGCCAGACTCCCCAGAGATGAGAGTCATCTGAGGCTGAGAGGGGGGTGGTCAGCCCCTGCAGCTGTAGACAGGAGGACCCTGAGAGTCGGGCTTCCCCTTCGCTGCTCCCCCAGCTCCCTGTTCCAACACCAAGCAGATGGTTCCATAAATGTTTATTTACTTACCTGATTCCCCCCAAGTCTGCCAGCTCTTGGAGGAAGGAGGTGTAAGGGTGTGACTCATCCGTCCTTTTATTCACCCAGCGACTGTTTACCTAGTATCCCCCACGAAGGGGGCACAGTGCACACAGGCCCCGTCAAAGTCTGCGCACCGACTGGGGGTGGGCCCTGCCTTTGCCCCCACCCCCATCCCTATTCACTACCCCAAAGGCTCCAAAACTGAGAGACGATGCAGAAGTCTGGGCCAGGCTCATCGAGCAGCAAAACCCAACCCAGATGGCCATGGACTGTTTGTTCGTCTCTACCCGACATGGTGCAAGGGATCGTGACTTCATTGCAGGTCCCTGGCATGAGGGCAGGGTGCTGCCTGGCCTTTCGAGGGGCCAGTCTGTAATAGCACCTGCACAGCGTCCTCCAATGCAGACAGATCTCCACTTCAGAGATGTGTCTGCCTAGGGATTCTGGCTGAGGCCCGTGTCCGGTATCATGGAGGTGGAGCCGCCTCTGAGCCTGCTCCCGCTCCACCCCCATCTCAGCTCAAGACATACCTACCCCTCACCGTGCTAAACCAAGACGCAGACGCCTTCATACGCAGGAGGCACGTGCGTAGTGCAATCCCTGATATGTGCAGTAAGCCCTGGACAGTCCTGGTTATCTGGTATCTTGTCATATTCTTGCATCTGAAGCAAGCATTTTAACCCTACCGCAAGTCACACCTGCATCTTGGGAATGGCAACTAGGGTTAGGACCGAGCATTAACAGGGACTTACTGAACCCCCAAAGCCTGGCAGGGTTGGGCTTCAAGCAGCGGCAGCATCAGACTGCACAGTTCAAAGCCAGGTGCCCCTGCCAGCAAGTGTGAACACGAGCCAGGCATCTCACTCTGAGGCTCGGTTCCCCCTCCGCAACAGCACCTCCGTCCCGGCTACTTGGAGTTGAGGCTGTGAGATGGTCCCCGTAGCATGCCCAGCATGGTTGGGCCTTCCCCACCTGAGTCACCTCCTGACCTACCTGCGCTCCTGCTGTCCTCTGTCCCCTCCCCTTTGGCAGCTGTGAAGCATCAGCAAGCTGAAGCCTGGGGCCTCTGCCCAACACATGGGACTCAGCCGATGGCTGCAGCAAACGCAGCTGCTGCCACCGTCACTCCCAACACCCAGAGACTTCGGGGGCCTCTTTATCTGCCCCACCTTCCATACAGGGACCAAGCAGGTCTCCACGCAGTGACCCTACCACCACCAGACACCACACACTGATGACCCGGACTTGTGTCTGCGGGATGGTACTGCCTCCTCCAGAAACAAACTTGGGGCCCACCCTTCACCTCCCCAGCTCAGGGCCAGCTTCAGGATCCTGAAGTCACTGTGCACCCTTCTCTCTGGCCCACGCTCACCTCCCCGCTTCTGGAAGTACGTTGGGTTGCACGTACAGAATCATTCCTGGACCTGCCATTTGTTCCCCCCTCCCCACCCCCCCTCACACACAGGACTGTCCTGGGCAGTGCCTTGCCGCTTCCCTGCTCTCCACCGGCAGCTGGGGAGCTTGTGAGCACCTGCATCTGGTCATGTGTCCGTGTGTTTCCCCCTCCACCCCCCACCCCCACACCGCGCCCAGAGCCAGCCTGTGGCTCCGTCCCACACAGAGTGAAGGACAAAATCCTCCTGACCTACGAGGTCCCACACGGTCCAGCCCTGTCACCTCTGACTTCACCTCCCACTGCTGTGTCCCTCTCAGCCCGTCCCCACCCGCATAAACACCTGACACTCCCACCCCCTTACCTGCTGGTATTTGGCAGCTTCTAATGAGGGTAATATATTTACTCAATCGTGTGCACTATTATACACTGATACAGCATTATAGAGCTACACAGAAGGTGAAAGAGAATGGGTAAATGTCTCTGTGTCCTTCACATTGTCATCCTCCCATGTCCCTTCTTCCTACCCAGCCACCATCTCTGCCTCAGAGCTCTCACTGGCCGACGGGCGGGACCGGCCACTGCGGCGCCTCGACCCTGGGATGATGCCCCTGCCTGACACAGCTGCTGGCCTCGAGTGGTCCAGCCTGGTGAACGCGGCCAAGGCCTACGAAGGTAAGCACCTTCCCCCCGGCCTGGCCCGATCCCTCCCCTGCTGCCCTGTCCGAGAAGGATCAGTGGGGGGCCCTGGGGCTTGGAAGTGGGGTACATGCAGGATCCAGAGTTAGGGGGAGCAGGTTCACATCCTGCCCTGTCTCTTGCTCACTGAGCAGTCCTGGGCAAGCGTACTTGTCTGTCTGACCTACGGAACATAGGAACGTGCCTGGGGCCACAGTGAGGGTCACATGAAACACCACCAAGTGTGAAACACATCAGGCACAGAACAGGCCCTCGACAGGGTACCTGATACCACATCACAGGGCAAACTTGTCATCCTCCAAACTGTATTTAGGTTTACTTTTGGCTGCAAGTGGCGGAAAACCCAAGATAACAATGATTTAAACCTGTTTGATGCAAGTGAAAATTCCTGGGGTGGGTGGCTGGGGCTGGGGGGCACTTCCATAAATGCTTCCTTATACGGGGGGCAGGCTCCTTGTGCCCTCTGCTCTGCCATTTCCGGGGGCCTTGCCCTCATGGTCCGAGATGGATGCTGGAGCGCAGGCCACCGTGTCCAACTCTGAGCAGCAGGAGAGCGAACACATCCCCAAGCCTGACCCTCCCCTATGCTTACTTCCCATGGGCCAGAGCGTTGCAGAAAGCCACGCCTAGTAGCTCCAGAGCAGGCTGAGACATGAGGCCATATGCTGAGAAACATTGAGATTTGTTCTTATGGAAAAAGGGAGAACAGGTAATGAGGGATCGCTAGTACTCTGCCCCTTCCTTCCCCTGTGACCTTGGGCAAGCACCTTTATCTTTATAAGCATTAGTTCCTCATCTGTAAAATGGGACCTGTGGTGATTCCTGACCAACATGAACTTAGTCTTCTGGGTCATTTTTTCATCTTTTAGACGATAGTTTTGCTGTCCTTCCTTCAGGAAGCCCTTCCTGATATCTCCTAATACGGATTTGACACCTGCTCTGGGCTCCCCCAGCCCTGACCCCTCAGGGCCACTGCTGCCTGGTGGTGGGTCTGTCTTCTCCACTGGACAGGGAGGGCAGGACCCAGGGCCATCTTGGTCACTGCTGGGTCCCCAGCATGGGTCTAGCTCAGAGCAGGATCCCTTAAACCAGACCCTTCCTATTTCCATGTTTGGGCCAGTCCACTTCTAGCAGGTGGCCTGGAGGAAGTGTCCTTCTGTGTCTGCTCCTTTGGTTGCTCCTATCCTCTTCTGCAGCCTCTCCTGGTCACAGGGTGAAGGCAGGTTGGGAGAGAGAGCGGTCTGAGAACACCAGGCCAGGCCTCTGCTCTACCCCCACGTTAGGCTCAGAACCCCCAGCTGGGGAGTGGCTGCCAGCAGGGGCCCCATATCGCAGGTGAACTTGACCCTTCAGACCCTTTTGTCCCTCCTCCATGGTGGAGGAGAGGGTTGCTCCGCAGCACTTGTAGGAGGAGGTGATACGGCCACAGTGACATTACAGAATATCTCCACAGAGCCAGCATTCTGCCGCCTTCCAGAATCACTTTCTAAGCTCTGGTCTCTGGGATATGTGAGGATTCCGTTCACAAATGAGGAAACCGAGGCTCGGAGTAGAGAGTCCCCGAACTGGCCAAGGGCACACAGGATGAGGAATCGAACCCAGGCCTGAACGGCCCTCCAGAAAGATGGGCAGAGGAAGCAGATCAGTTGCAGAACAAGAAACTCAGATGCCCTTACACTGGGGTACATGTGCTCGGCGCTCTCCTCATTGAAATGAACCCAGGTCGTAACTCCCCGAGCTGCAGTTTTTCACCTCAGAGCTGCAGAGACAGAGTTGGGTGACCCTGTGGGTGAGCAGGGGAAGGGTGCAGGGCCCCGTGCTGCCAGACAGACCGCACACGTGCCCTTTATCCCCACACGTCTGAGGAGTCTTGGTGCAGGGAGGCCTTTCCTCTAAGTGTGACCCAGTCGGCCATCACCCTGTGTGCGTCCAGCCTGGCGAGGGTGTGGGCAGACCTTGCCTCTTACCCATGACCTGAGCAGTCACAGTGGGAAAGCGGGGGTGACTTGGGGGGCAAAAGGGAGCTCGTTCATTTTTTTTACCCATTCGTTTGTTGGTGCCACAGACTCGATGCTGCCGGCCCCAAGGACTTCACGTCCCCTTACAAGTCACAGGCAGTGTCAGGCTGAATGTCACTTAGGTCCAGGACTTGGGGAGGGCGGGGAAGGAGTGGGGCCAGCACAGGATGTGACGAGTGAAAGCATCCTTAGTCTCCTGAGAGAGGAAGGGTCAGGTGTGGTTAAAAGGGAAAGCAGAGCCCTGGCTTCGCCACTGATGAGCCGGGTGACAAGTGATTGGCCTCTGCTGCCTTAGTTTGCTCAAGTCAAGGTGATGCTCCTACCGTAGGGTGGTCATGAGCATTGATGGGTTTGCACAGACTGACCGCACTTACGAACAAACACTTATGCACGTCCCTAAGGACGTTTGGGTTTCCAACCCCAGGTGCCGGATCCAGGAAGAGAATCTGAGGGCCTTTATCAGTTGGCCAGGTCTCCCCAGGGTCCTCAGGGGGGTTCTTACTCCCTGGGTTCCCTGAGCCGCTGACTCTTTATCTGATGGAGGTGCATGAGGATTGTGGGGGTGGATCCCAGAAGGGATGCCAGGTGGTGGGGCTACCTCCTCTCTCCCCACGAGTATCCAGGCCTCCTGGGGCTAAGACCACTGGTCTGTGGGAAGCATCGGGGAGGCTCTGGGCGCTCCCTGAAGACCCAGATGCTGCCAGCCGCTGTCCTATTATCTGTCCAGACACTGAGCCCCAGCTGTGGGCTTCTAGGAGGGGCTGGGGTGGCCCAAGCCTTCTTCCCCACAGCCACTCCCCCCACCTTGCCTGAGGAGCCAGCACCACCTGGGAGAAAGCTGGGGGAGCCAGTTGGTGCATCAGGGTCCCCCAGGGAGCTTTCTCCCCCTCCTCTGTGAAATTAAATGAACCCCAGCAGTCACACGGAAGGTTAGGTAATGGGTGATGTGGGACACTGTAGCCAAAAAGCCTGGAAGGAAACACTGATGCCACAGTGGCAGCTACTTCCCTGCGGAGCAGGAAAGAGGGCTGGCAGGAGGGAGGCCGGCCTCAGAATGGACTCAGGTGGTTTCAGCAACCTGTGAGCTTGGTTGGGGACCATGTGTGCGCATTATCCTGTGGGACTCAAACAAATGGAAAAGACTAAAGGAACTATCCACTTTGGCAGGTCTATCTGTGGCATGGTAGCTGTGGCCTAGGGAAGCTTCTATGGGTGAACTACAGAGATATCTGGGGTTTGCTTCAGAATCTTCCAGAAAAAAAAAAAAAAAGTAAAGGGGATCCCATCTTATGGGGCTAGGAAGTAAGGAAATGCTTTAGCAAGGGTGTGGTGGGGGGGAACACAGGAGCCATTCTGAAGAGCTTCCCAATGGCCAAAGTCAGAGCAGTTGAACCACATAATAAATACGAGCAGTACTGGATTCTGACCCAAAGACTAGGGTAAATGTCCACGAGCCCACACTCACGTAAGCAGGTAACTAAACAGACAGCTATATGACAGCTCGTCCTTGTAAGAGGATCCTAGTTAATTGAGAAGAAATGAGGAAGACAGAAAGGCATCGTTAAAATAGCACACTAATGAGTGATGATTGCTAAAATTAGTGGGGAGACTTTTTATGCAGAAGCAGGGTGTTTGTATAGCCTCAAAGCATCTACCCCAAATATTTATGAATGACTGTGCAGTCCCCAAGTGCTTTCATACTCAGCCCTCCAGGAGGGGAGGCTTTATTCCCCTCGCTGTTGGGAGTGGGCTGGCCTCAGGGTCTTGCTCCTAAGAAAGTGACTGTTGGAAAGGAACAGTTGTAACCTCACAGTGAAGAAAGCTGGTGGACAGCACCCTAGCCAAGGGAGCAAGGTCACCATTGGTGGTAGTAAGACACATCAACATCTGGGCCGCCTGGGTGCCTCAGTGGGTTAAGCATCTGCCTTTGGCTCAGGTCATGGTCCCAGAGCCCCGCATCGGGTTCCCTGCTCAGCGGTGAGCCTGCTTCTCTCTCTCCCTCTCCCTCCACTCGTGTTTTCTTGCTCTCTCAGTCTCTCTCAAATAAATTTTAAAATCTTTTAAAAAAATAAAATAAAAACTTTTTTAAAATGTCAGAACTTGAATCGGGGGCCTGCCTTTGCCAGTGTCCAGCTTGTGCCACTGAGCTCCTGGTGGCACCTCTGCCCAAGGGGCATGCAGGGACCCAGCCCCTGGTTTTCTGTGCCCACGCACTCCACTGTCCCTGGCTCACTGAGCCAGCGGCTCTCTGGGGAGGGTCTGGCTGCCACCAGTTCCTACCCTCACAGAAAGATCACCTCCCAGTCCCTGTTTAAAAATGCAGGTGCCCAGGCCCTGGCCCCAAGGCAAGTCTATGATGGGACCCCGGAATCAGCTTCAACAACCAGGGGATTTCTTTTCTCTCTTCAGTATGCATGGTATCCCCTGTCTTCCTTCTCTTTTCGCTTTTGAAACTTCACAAACCTTCTCAAAATCACAGTGCAAACACCTCCCCGACGACTCATCGCCCAGCCTCAACTCTGCTTTTTTCATGCCGTTTACTTGTTGGTGGAACCAGGTCGTTCACGCCAGGTTTGGGTGGTTACTCTTACACTGTTGTTTAACTTGTTTCCTATCCCTTGCATTTGGTCTGAACCGGTCATTGGGTCTAAAAGCTTGCTCAGAGGGGTGCCTGGGTGGCTCAGTGGGTTAAGCCTCTGCCTTCGCTCAGATCATGATCCCAGAGTCCTGGGATCGAGCCCCTCTCTGCTCAGCAGGGAGCCTGCTTCCTCCTCTCTCTGCCTGCCTCTCTGCCTACCTATGATCTCTGTCAAGTAAATAAATAAAATCTTTTAAAAAAATAAATAAAAAATAAATAAAAGCTTGCTCAGAGTCAGGATGGGATTTTTTTTTGGAATCACTTGATTGGGTTTTGGGGTAGGAACCCATCCTAAATGCCTCTGTGATCGAACAGAAACGATTGGGAACGTCAGAGTGGTTTGGCTGGGAGGTGTGTGTGATGGGGGAAGGTGGTTAGTCAGTGGGGCGGGGGTACTGGGGGCAGAGGAACAAGGAGCCTTGCTGACCTCTTTTCCCTCTCTCTCCTGGGCAGTGCAAAGAGCCGTCTCACTTTTCTCCCTCAATGACCCAGCTCTGAGCCCGGAGGTCCCACCTGCACACAGTCCTGTCCACAGCCACCTGAGCCTGGAGAGGGGGCCCCCCACCCCCAGGACCACCCCTACCATGAGGTGAGGTTTCCCTGGGAACACGTGGAGGCTGGCAACCTGGGTCCCTACAACCCAGATCCCTGCCCAGCATGCGGGTGAGAGGCAGCTGCTGCCCCCTTTCGCACCTCCTTCTCTGGCATTAGTTGGCGGGGTAAGGGGCATCTGCTCTTCTCCCCTGACAGACTGGGGAGTAATCCAAGACCGGGACACAGTGCTGACCGGGCCCATGGATGGAGACTACACTGTAGTCAATACCATCAGTTTACTTCTAAGTCATGAAAGTCTGAGCAGTGCCCCGCCCTGCACCCCACCCTGGCCCCTTCCTCCCTGGCTTTCTTCTCCCCTCTGTCTGCTCCCAGGTCTTCTCTACACACAGAATTCCTGAACTATGCAGATGGGCACCTCTCCCCAGGGCTCTCTGTGGACCCAGCAGGGACTGAAGCCCTAGCCCTGCCCTCCCGAGGCTTCCTGGGGAGGGAGGAAGAGACCTACCGATGTCTCACTGTCTGTCCTCTCACGTTTAGTGCCACATATCTGACTGCACTCACTTGGCTAGAAAAACAATTAAAAAGAGGGAGACCGGGTGGAAAGGGCGTGTTTGCATGCCTGTGGACTTAAGCAGTGCTCTTCACACTCATGTGCACCCCTCGCCATGCAGGCTTTTGTGCATGTCAGCACAAAATGAAGGGGTTTTCGAGAGAAATTTCAGCTCTTCTGGGTTTTTCTGACTTTTTTTTTTTAAGCTCTTCTTCGCACCCCTCTTTCACTGGCTTTAGAACTCAGCCTGCACCAGAAATGTGGCCCAACTATGATCACAGGGAGGAGGCGGCTGCAGACCGTGCTGCTGCAGGGGGAGGAGCGGGCTGGGTGTGGGAGTGGCAGGACCTTGGCCTCTGGGCGAGCACCCACATTCCCTTCACCCCTGAGCTGGTTACCCTTTCCCACCTGCCTCCCACCTCCCCTGCAGCTGCAGGCCCCCAGGATCCAGGACCAGGGAGGGGGCAGAAGTGGCAGGAAGGCAGGCGGGCTGAGTCCACTCCCCTCTCCTTTCTGGTCTGCTGCAGCCCACCCTTTCTCCGACACCCCCCACTGTGCCTCATGGAGCCCACCAGAGGGATTGATCTGCCCCCTTTCCTCTTCAGGGGCCCCACAGGCCAGGGCTGGGGAGCTGCATGGAGGAGGAGCCACAGGCTGGGCTTCCCACTCTGTGGTGGGGGTTGGGGGTGACCTCCCAGACCACATTAGGCCAGGAGCTATGTTACACTGAGACTGTGCCCAGCACAGGACAAGCTCTCTGGAAGGGCAGCGTTGTCGGTGTTCTTTATTGTTGTCCCCGAGGGCAGGCCCTCCTGTCCTGTTGCCCACTGCAGAGGCAGGGCCCAGGTCCGCTGGTGCTCGGTCTGCTGGGTGGGCCCCTCATGTTGTGCCATGCGAGGTGCTCACACCGGGAGGAATTTCTCCCGGAAATACACGCGTGGTCTGTGCCTGGGGGCACACACACAGCCTTCCACAGGCAGCCACAACCCCCATTCACATCCACAGGTGGCCCCTCTCTGGGTAGCGTGGCAGAGAGGAGGGCTGGCTACAAGCTCCCCTCAGAGCTCCTCCTCCAGGCCCCTCTCAGGACCCCAGCAAGGACAGGGCTCCCCAGAACTTCAGGGACCAGAGGGTCCTGGCCTCCGTGTTCCTCCCAGCTGTGGGTCTGGAACCCTCCCCGGGGCCTTGGGGGGCCTTGAGTCTCACCCCATGCCTTGTCCTTACAGCGAGGAGCCTCCCCTGGACCTGACAGGCAAGGTGTACCAGCTGGAGGTCATGCTGAAGCAGCTGCACACCGACCTCCAGAAGGTAAGGCCACCAGGCAGCCAGCCCTCAAGCCCGGCGCTGGGCTGTTCAGCTTCCCACACCCTCGGCGGTGGCGGGCAGCAAAGCGGACGCTCCTGTCCACTACCCACCACCTTGCCCACTCTTGGGGAGACCACCCAGCTTTGAATGTAGTCAAGAGCAAAGAGTAGAAAGTGACAATACCAAAGTTTGGTAAACACAGGGAGAGAACTCTCCTAAATTCTTGGAGGAAGAACAAATTGGCTCAACCTTTTCGGAGGGCAGTTGGACAATATTTATTTAAACAAAAAAATGTAATTGTGTATCTTGTCTATCCCTCAATTCTGCTTGAGGGAATGTGTCCAGCAGAATTTCAGGCATGGGGACAGAGATCAGTGAGCAGGGATGCTTGCTGCTGCCCTGTTGGCAATAGAACTTTGGCATCAGTACAGCCGTCCCTCCCCAGGAATGCAGTTATGTAAAGGACAAGATGCCATGCTGGGGAATATTCTGCAGCCGATTATCTGGATATTTACTGACATACAAAAGAAGTCTAGTCACTCAAGCAGAAACCAGGCAAGGTGCAGGACTCTCGTCTAGAACATCATTATACTTAGAAAAAAATTGAGTTTAAAGTCTGTGGGTCAGAGCGTTACCTAGATGGCACTGTTCCAGACTGTTCCTTGTCCTTACCTCCAGGCTGCAGAAGGAGGAAAGAAGTAAGGGCAGAGGACTTCTACTTGGTGCTTCATAGACTTTTGGGTAAAAGACAAAAAGGGGGCAGAATATACTGTGCAAGTCTTGAGTGCAGGAATCTGAGGGGCCCGGATTCCAGTCCCCACATGTAATACTGCATGACATGGGACAAGTCAGCTGCCTTGGGGTGTCATGGAACCTGATAGGGCATCTCCGAAGGGCCAGTGGAGCCCATACAGGCAGCCTGCATCCGTCCACATCCCAGCTCCCCACCTGCTGTGCAAGGCTGGGTCTCCTTTTCCAGGAACCTGAGGCCAACAGTAGTCCCCAAGTCTGTGGGTGGCCATGAGGGTAAACTGAGGTGATCATGATCACAGTGAGGTCTGTGTCCTAAGAGTTGAGGGGGATGGTCCAGAGAGATGAGGTGATTTGCCCAGGGTCGCTTAGCTGCCGAGCCAGGATTTGAACCTGGCGCCCAGCATTGCCCATCCGCTGACACCAGCCCCGCCCCACAGGAGAAGCAGGACAAGGCAGTGCTGCAGTCAGAGGTGGCCAGCCTGCGACAGAACAACCAGCGCCTGCAGGAGGAGTCACAGGCCGCCAGCGAGCAGCTGCGCAAGTTCGCCGAGATCTTCTGCAGAGAGAAGAAGGAGCTCTGAGGCAGCTCCCAGGCCGGGCCAGCTGCGGGCTCCCACTCTCCCATCTCCCTCAGCTCGCTCCCCAGTTGCGGGCATGACCGAGATGACCCAACCAGGGCCCCACTGCCCTCCTCATGGACACGGAGACCCTGGGCAGCAGTAGGCCTCACTGGGGCTGTGCGCTGCCATCTTCTCGGGGTCCTCTGGCCCCACAAGGTGACCGGTCTCAGGCCCACTGTCTGAACTGCCCAGCTCTGGTCCCTGGACACTGGACCGTGCCCACCCCTGCTTCCGGGGGCCCATCTAGCCTCTTCCTGGGACCAAGCCATCAGAAGCTGGAGGAAGGGGAGGAAGGGAAGGCTGGCATGTGTCTCCAAACCCCACAGCTCCAGGAGTCCACAAACCAGGTTTCTCCACTGCATACAACAGAGTTTGGGCTTGTGGGGCCGAGCCCCCTGCATGAGAAATTAGTGTGAGGCTGGCCTGAGCTTCCCCTAGGCCCCAGAGAGGAGGGCCTGTGTGGACAGCGGCCAGGACTCTCAGTCCGGGTGCGCTCGCTCCAGAAAGCACGGACAAGAACCCCTTCCAACCGTATTCTTCCAAAAAGCCGCCAGGAGCACTTTCTTCGAGTTTCATTTCTTTTCTTGGGACCCCAGGATGGAGAGAGGAAGCCCCAGCATCCAGAGTCAGCGTCTCTGAGGGGAAACTATTTGCACACTTGGGACAGTTTCTACAGTCTTTTTTCTATCAGCCCCTCGACCGCCAGAGGCCACAGCGCCTGGGCCCCTCCACCTTCCAGCTCCTGCCCAGGCCCCAGGCCGCAAAGCCCCATCTCTCCTCCCCTTCACACCCACTCCCACCACACAGCCCCGGGCCTCTTGTGGGCACCAGGAGGGGCTCCACGAAGCCCTGAGGTCAGTGCTGGAGAGAAAACAGCCTTCCTCTCCTCTCTGGTTTTGTTTTCCCTTCACAAGCGAGCGAGCGGCAGACGTCTGGACACCTTCACTGTGCTCCCCGGGGGAGTGCTTTGCTGTGTGAACCCCCACGGGACGCTGGTTCTCTAAAGGCAATAAGGGGCAGCTTGCCAGTCAGCCACGCCAGAGCGGTACTATGCTGTTCACCCAGGAAACAGATTCTTTTTTTTTCCTTTAAAAACAAAAAAGAGATATATATATATATATATTTATTTTTTCATGTGGAGTTGCGCCAGAACAAGTCTGGATGGCCACAGTCTGTGGATTTCCCCCCAACCTCAAGCTGAGGATCAAGGTGTGTCCCCTACTGGCTGGGACTCAGTGGGAGGACTCCCGAGAGATCCAGGCACAGGCATGGGGAGCAGGCTGGTGGGCTTTCCCCTTTGGGGAGGCCCCAGGCAGGGGGAGTTGGCCCCTCTCCAGGCAGCATTCTCTGGGCTGGAAGCCAGCACCAGGTGGCCCAACCCTGGTCCAGAGACCCCACCACTTTCTCTTTGGGGCCAAAAACCTCAGGGAAGGGGGCTGTGGGGACCGCACAGGACACAGGTGCTCCGAGAGGTGCCAGGGTGGGCCAGCAGGGGCAAGAGGAAAGGGCACTCTTGTCTCCCTGTGATCATCCTCTGACCCCGGCAGCAGCGGCAGCCCCATAGAAGCCCTCAGATCTGCCATCTCCAGCCCCTCACCTGCACAGTGAGAGGAGAGCGCCGCAAGGGGGGACCCCCTTGGTCTTCAGCCCTGGCCAACTACTGTGATATCTCTGCCCCTCTTCCCCACCCCCCTTTTGGGAAGGGTTCTCCAGGACCACTCCACGGCCCTTTCCTCAGACCCTAACCTGGAGGCTGCCCTCCCTTTTTTTTAAGTTCTCCTCGTATCTTCAGATCATTCAAATCATTTGGGGGACCTAATCATGTACATTGACAAGTGTAAATTATGATTTTGTTTTTGGTTTTGTTTTCTGTTATTTTTTTAAGGATCTCTGCAAAAGAAATCTATTTAATTTGAGGTTGGCGTTCTCTCTGAAGGCTTGAAGATAGCAGGGTTTTTTTTCATATGTTGATTTGTTTCATTTGGCTTTTTTATTCTTTATTGTCTTTTTTTTTTTTTTTTTCCCTATCCCGGTCTTGAGATTTTTCTGGCATGTTTCTGGAGGTTTCAAAGGAAATAAATGTTTCATAGAAATGGCTTGTGTGTTCACTAGCTGGGCAGCTGCCTGGAGTCACTGATGGGAGGGTGTGGTCCACGGTCAGCCCCCTCCTCCTGTCCCACTTGTCCCAAACGCACGCTCGCTCTCTTTCTCTCTCTCTCTCTCTCTCTCTCTCTCACACACACACACACACTCTCTCTCTCTCTCTCTCTTCCCTCAGCACCAGCCTTGCAGACTTCCTTTCCTTGAAACCCAATTGACAGGAATCCAGCACTCAGAAGGTAAAAAGTCCTTAAGTTGAAGAAAGAGAGAGTCTGCACCAAGGAAATCATTTCTAGCGGCCAGAAAGCCAGACCAGGCTCGCGGAGTGTGCCGGTTTTAGATTTAGTGGTCAAACTTTTAAAAATGTGGTTGTACAGACAGCCGGATTTCCAGCTCGGTAAATCCTTTGCAGTGGAACTCCGAGCCAAGGGGCCCCTGCTTCCTTTGCCTGCGGCCTCCCCAGGCCACACCCTCCCGGCGCTGGCTTATTTGCATATCCACGCCCTCCTCGGTGGGAGGAGGCCTCCCACTGCCCGTCATCTGTTTGGTGGTTTTGGGTGCAAATCAGCCTCGGCTTCCAGGCGGGGGCGGGGGCGGGGGGTGGACAGAATGAGGCGGGGGTACCCTGTAACTTCGCCCCTGGGCCACACCTCCCTCTAGGGGCTCTCCCGGCCCGGTTCCGCAGCTGCCCTGTTGAAACACTTGCAGTTTGACCTGAGGATCAGGGTCTCACTGATTTTCTGAATCTCATAATTCCGTGTATCTAAGGTATAGCCTCTTGTGGGAAGTCCGGATCCAAGAAGCAGTCCAGCCTCGTGACAGGGCTGGCTGGCCAGGTGGCTAAGTCTTCCTGGCCCACCTCACCCCCTTACCTGTCACTGAGTCTTCATCTCTGAGCTAAAACCTGATGCTTCTCTGACTCAGCCTCTCCCCTCACCCCCCCCCCAAAGAATATCTTTTTCCAAAACGGGTATATATCCTTTTTCCAGAGGAGGTGGACCAGCTATTTCCACATCTCCTAAAAATTCTAGAGTGTTCCAGACACTCTCCCAGTCTCCACCCTCCTTGAGGCCCCATCCTCTCCCCCTGCCGTCCTCCCCCCCCCCCCACCCCACCCAGCATAGGAACGGTGGAACAAGCTGTTCTCACATCCTCTCCTGGCGCCTGTGACACACACCAACGTCCAACGCCCCGCAACTCGCACCCACACTGTGCCCTGCTGGTCCTTTCCCCATCTTGCCCCAGTTTTCAGCTTCCCCGGCCACGTCCCCAGCTCTCCAGTGGGTGCCCTCTTGGACCCTCCCCCAGTCTCGCTCTCCCGCCCATCACCCCTGGCTCTGTCCCCAGCCAACCTCTGAAGCCCTTCATACCTTTGGCTCTCTCCACATTTCTCTATTGTCCCTAAATTCTTTTTCCTCCCCCCGAAGTCTCATCTCAGTGTCATTGTCCTTGGACTCTACCTGTCCCCGGATCCTGTCTCTCTCCCCCCAAATGTGGTTCCCTCTTATTCTTCTGTCTCTCTCCTAATTTATGTGCCGGGGTTCTCTGCCTCCCCTCCTTGAATCTCTCCTGCTTCTCCAGATCACTCTCTACTTCCTCCTTCTGTCTCTCCCTGATATGTCTGCTATTTCTTCTTACTATTATTTCCTCTCCCACTGAATCTCCATCTTTCTTCTGTTCTCTTCCCCCCCCCCCCCGTCACTCCTGTGGCTCGCTCATCTACCTCTCTCTCCAAATCTATTTCTTCCCTCTCCTGCTCTTGTTCCGATTGTCTATAAATGTGTGGCTCTCTGTCTCTCTCTTGATCTCTCGGTGTCCTGGTTCTCTCCTCATTGCGCCTCGCCCAAATCTGTCTCCCTCCCAACATCCCTGGGATGGGGGACCCAGGTGAGGTCGGGTAGATTAGGAGGAGGTGCTCCTGGCACCCCCGCCCCCTACCCTAGCCGGGGAGAGTGGCCTCTTCATCTTTCCATCCCTTCCCCCCAGGCCCCAGCTCCTGCCTCCCCCCTCACTGCTGCTTGCTGCAGCTGCAGCAGTCCGTTGCCAGGGCAACCACAGCTGGCTGGGCGGGAGCCCCCTCCACCCCATCCCCCCTCTCCTTTCCGGCAAGGCTGGGAGGAGCTGGGACAAAGCCAGAGAAAGGCGGGGTGCAAGGGGGGGGGAGATGGAGGGAGAGGGAGGTCAGACCAGCTCCAGCTGTTAATCTCGGTCAGTTCTCCCTCAACAAGGCCCCCATCTCCCCTTCCTGGCGATGCCCCCCAGTTCAGCCTGGAGAACGAGGCAGTCGTGGGCAGAGGGGTCAGGCCCAGTTTAATACACAGAACAAGTTAATTCACAGCAGAGGCAGGCAATAAAGGAGACTCGTTTACAAGGGGGGGGCATGCCTGGATTGGGGGAGACCCCCAAGCCCACCACCTCCCCCACTTGCAGTCTCAATTTCCCTTTTTTTTAAAACCCGAACAACAAACACACACAACCACAAGAAACAACCACGCCCCCTCGCTACCCCCAAAATGGCCAACGAGGGTGGCAGGGGGGCAGCCCGGCCTGGCCGGTGGGGAACTGGAGCAGGGGAAGGAGGAAAAACTAGTCCGTTGCAGAGTCTGTGCTTCTCATTCCAGCAGGCGCTGGGCAGGGGCCGCCCGGCCCCCCCAGCCAACGCCCACCAGCCATGGCAGGCCCCAGCCATGGCAGGCAGAGGGCAGGGCGGGGCTCTCAGGGAGGGACCAGGAACGGAGTTCAAAACCATGGTTCACGTCATGCAGTATCCACGGTGGGCACCATTGAGGGGGCGAAGGTGGACACCACGCCCACCTGCCCTGGGCACAAGGGGGGAATGGTGCCCACTTGGGGTGAGGAGGTGGGACAGCTGCAACTCCAGAAACTGGGGGGTGGGGCTGCTAGGCAGGAAGCTGGCATAGACTGGTGCCCAGTGGATGCGCTCAGCAGTGCCCCCTCCACCGGGCCAGGCCTTATAGGACTCTTTGTATATATTAATTTCTTTTTTTTTTTTAACTTTTTGACTTTTTCTTTAGAAAAACGCTGTGTCCGTGCCCCGGGCTGGCATCTACCACCCCTCATGCCCGCCCAGAGGCGGGGTATGGCTTTGAGGGGAGCAGAAGCCCCTGGTGCCCATTTGCCAAGGGATGGGGAAGGAGGGAGGAAGGGAGAGGGGCCCTACTGGGCCCACCAACCCACAGGGCAAACATTCCACTTGCACAGAGGGAAGGGGATGGCCCAGCCCCCTCTTGGGCTCCCCCCATCCCCCTCCCGCTATGGGGCACTGAGGGCAGGGAGAGCGTGGAGGAGCTCCAAGAGGCAGATCAGGAAGCACCACCCCAGAGGTCCAGGTGAGCCAGAGCCAGGCCTAGGTGAGAGTGATGTAGGCAGAGGCCTTCTCTTTCAGGTGCCGAAGACAGAGGTGACAACTCCAGCTCCCTGTGGTGGGGTGGGGACAGGGAGTTAGGCCCTGGTCCCAGAGGGCTGTCCTGACTCCCTCCCAGCCGGCACCCCCGGTCCTGCGTCTTCACAGGCAGGAAGACTACTTTTCAACACCACCCCCCACCCCGCCTGTGGTGCCCACCTCTTCTCTCACCTTCCGGGGGCTCCGCCATGGGGGGACTCAGGCAGTACATGTGGTAACCCCGATCGCAGTCATCACAAAACAGCAGCTGGTCCTGGGGGGTGAGACCCGCCCAGCTGGCACCCTGGGGGCACGGGCACCAGAAACCGGGGTGGGGGGGCTGGGGCAGGGGTAGGTCAGAGGGGCTGGGGAAGCTGGGCCCTCCCACAAGAAGGGGCTCCGAGATCTTTGCAGAACACCCCTGAGGTCGTCCCGTTGGCAGCTCCTAGTCTGGGTCTTATAGATTCTGTGGAACACTTTAACAGGACACCCAGATGGCCTGAGACCGGCTCTAGATGCCATGGATGAGGGTTTGGGTCCCCGCTCTACTGACGTCCTAGCTGGGTGACCTCGGACTAGTCATTTCCCCTCTCTGAGCTTGGTTTCTTCTCTGTGAAGTGGGGACCAGAGCACCTACCTCTGAGGGTGGTTGGGAGGAGTCAGAGAGGACAAGCACTAAGCGCTAAGTGCCGGGCTCAGTTAATGGCCACTAACAATAACAATAATACAGGTTACATGCGCTCCCCACCGAGGGGCTGCTCCCCAGGGAGGGGCTCCGGGGGGGAACGGCCTGAGGCCCCGCGGGCAAGGGCTGGCGGAGGGGCGGGGCGGGAGGGGCCGGGGGGCGTGGCCCGGGGGCGGTGCGCACTCACGTCGTTCTCCGAGGTGCCACACAAGCTGCACGACTTGCACTCGATGCACTGCCAGCGGTAGGTGCGCACGGCAGCTGTCATGTTCACCGTAAACTGTAAACATGAGGGGTGTCCTGGGGGCCGAGGGGCAGGGATGAGGTTAGGGGTCATCGTGCCGCTGGGGGCCACTGAGCCCAGGGAAGGAGACGGCTCCCCCCCCACCTCCTCCGCCCTGCTCCCGGTGCCCAGCGACCACACGCTGCCGCTTCCGTGGCCACCAGGCTCCTACCCAGCCACCATGGTAACCACATTCTGCTCCCCGGAATACCATGGCAACCGCATTCCATTACCCACAGTGCTGTGGCAACCACTCTCTACCACCCACAACACCCGGGCAGCCACATTCTGTTAACCACTGTGCTGAGGCAGCCACATTCCATTTCCCACAGCAGAATCGCCAACAGGTTCTGTTAACCACAGTAACGTGGCAACCACAGTCTCCCGGCCACAGCGCCATGGCAACTACCTGTCACAGTGGGGTCCCCACACTCTGGGTTCCCTGCAGCCCCAGCCCATTTTGAAGGAGACCCCAGCAACCAACTTATTCCTGACACTTCCGTACAATGCCGTCCCACTGCCCCGGTGCCAAGACCCTCTCAGCCATTACCCGAGGGGCCCCCCGACAGCTACAGGCCATGGCACCCAGTCACCATGACAACCATATCCCACGCACTCCCCTTAATACCATGACAACCGCAAGCCATTCCCCACTGTGCTGAGGCAACCACAGTCTATTACCTACCAGCCCACCCTGGGAAGCCACATTCTGTGAACCACAAGTCCGTGGCAAGCGCCACTGGTTATCCACAGTACCCAGTCAGTGGCCATCCATTACTCACTATCATAGTCTGCTACCCACAGTGCCTCGGCAGCCAGCTTTCAGTACCCCTCGCCATGAGAAGCGCGGGCCACTACCAGTAATGCCGTGACCACCACCTCTTATTATTCCCAGAGCCCTTCTGGCCCCCCTCAATTTCCCGCAGTGGACCACTCCACCAGTTCCGGGTTGTCCCCCCATCCTGCCCCGCCAGGCTGCACTTCTCTGCCTTCCTACCCTCCAGATCTGGACTCCTGGGGTGCCCTCCTCCCTGGCCCCCAGCAACCTCGGGTGGGGTATCACCTGATCGCCCACAGTCAGCACAGGAGATGAGGTCCTCAGGACACCCCGTCTTCTTGGAGCCACCCAGGCAGAAGTCACAGTAGCCGTTGGGGATGACAGTGCCGTCAGGTGCCTTCTTGGCTGAAAGACAGCAGGGAGGGGTTTGACGCGGACAGGCAGGGGCACCTAGTCAAAGGCTGCTGTAGAGGTCGGGGCAGAGGGAGGCGTCCCTACCTGTGTGTTTCCTCTGTGCCTCAGGGACCCAGGCCAATTCTTTGTAAAACTCTGGGGTTGGGGGGACAGAGAGAAGGGCTCTCACCATAGGCAAGGCTCCCCCCCTGCCCCCAGCCTCCACCCCAGCGGTGGACCCCTTTTTCCAGGCACGGGGGAGGTAAGGAGAGAGACTGGCTACCCCCAATCTGTGGCCACAAGCAAACAGAGTCGGGGACCCAGATAATTCTTCTCAGGAACCCCAAACTCTCTGAACAACTCACACATCCTCTCTCTTAGGTAAAACTGCAAAGAAGGGCTTTCGGAAGAGCCCCAGCTTCCCCATTCACACACCCTTCTCCCAAACCAGTGCCACCTGAGCCCCAACTAGATGAAAACCGGGGCCACCACTGGCCAAGATCTGGCATGGAGACAGACGGACATTGAGAAGAAAAATCCTGAACACAGAGGTGCCTGGGGGTGGAGCGGGGACGGAATGAAGAGTCTGCCCTCTCCCTCTAGGAGGGGGGTGGGAAGACAGTTTCTCCCCTGGCAGAGCCTCCCCCGAGCCCTCCCCCACCCCTCAGCTGTCAGAGCTGGCACGGGGTTGGCACGGGCAGGCGCCGAGGGCTCCCGGGCCACGGACCCTGCCCCTCAGCCCAATCTTCGCGGAGAAGGGAGAAAGGGAGGGAGGGGAGTTATCTCTCACCCCCCTCCCCAAGCTCTAATTGAAACAATAAATCAGACCCAGAAATATTATGCCCGGCCGGGAGCGAGGGAGAGATGGTTGGTTGCCATGGCAACCCCAGAGCCAGCATCCCCATGGTCGGTGGGGGGAGGGGACGGCTGAGCTGGAGATTTTCCAGAAATGTCTAACGTGCCCCCTCCCTCCCGGGCTCCTCAGCCCCCACTCCCAGGGTCCCTCACTGCCCCACAGCCCGCCTGCCTGCTCACGTTTATGGTTGTTTTTCCGGTGGAAGGGCAGGGCGTGGCGCTCGGCGTTCTCCTCCCCCTCCTCCTCAGCCAGGTGGGTGTGGGTGTAGTGGTAGCTGAGCCCTGGCCGGTTCTTATACCGTTTCCCACAGACTGGAGAGCGAGCAGGGAGGGCCCGTCAACCCTCCAGGCCCCTGCGGCCTCCACCCTGGCCTCCGGGATCATGCCTCCCCCCTCTGCCAGAGGCCTGAGCATCCCCTCCCACCGGGCTCTAGAACAGGAGGGAGGGGGCCAGCGGGGGAGAAGTCTCTAGGCCCCACTCTCTCTCTTTCCCCCTTTTCAGAAGGACTCACTATCACAGACATACGGCTTGTCTCGGTCCTCCAGGGAAGCGGTGTCCTGGCGTTTCCGGAGACCCCCGATGCCGTATGCCTGAGGGGAAAGTCAGGGTCAGCGGCCAAGAAAGGGAGGGAACCCAAAGAACTTTCATCATTTGAGCCCAAAAGGTGAACTGTGGCTCTGCCACTTCCTAACTTTGGGCCCCGACCTCTCTGAGGTTCAGTTTCCTCATCTATGGCATGGGCATAAACGCGGTTCCAACCCACTGTACAATCTCAGCTTTGCAAATGACTTAATAATATCCGAGCCTCAGGTTGCTCATCTGTAAAATAGGTATAAAATACATACACACAGACACACACACCCCTTCAGGCTGCTCTGATGATTCAGTGAGGTCAACCTGAGGCAGGGCCTAATCATTGTGCATGCTCAGTACATGGGATCTGTCACTGAAAAGAGGGGTGATGAAGAAGAACAGGGGGGTAATACCTTTCCTTTAGCTCTGTTCTTCCTCCTGGGAATGTCATCCTCCAAGTCTTCCACCTCGAGATCATGTGGAAACTCCAGCAGCTGCTGTTTCTGAGCATCAGGAGAAGGGAGATGGAGGTCAAAAAAATGTGGGACACCATCCTGCTTCGTAGGGGGTTTGGACACAGCTGGAGACTGCGGGGAGCAAGGGAAGTCAAGAGGTCTTCCAAAAAGAGAAGAGGTGTGGAAGGATGGAGACTTAGGATGCCCAAAAGCCCTAGGGAACCGGGGGGAGATTGCTGAGCAGGACTAGGATGAGCCAGGGCAGGTGGCCGGGGGTGAGAAGGCAACTGGGGCCCCCGAGGGGTGGTCCCACCTGGCAGTCCATAATGGTCTCCTCCTCCTTCAACTCAATCTTCTTCTCCCCAGTCTCAGCACACAGTAGCGCCTCAAGAACTGGCCCTTCCGGGAGGCCGCCCTCCTTCTTCAGGGGTGCCTCACAGTCTGGGGACAAGGCCAGGGTGGGGTCAAAGGGGGAAGTTGTCCCTGGAGGAGTCCTCAAACAGCCCAGTTCAGGGAACCAAGCCCTTTGCTTCGAGAAAGAGGCTTTCCCACACTCAACCAGTAACAAGACCCAAAGATGCAATCATACATACTGGGAAGGCTGCCGAGACCCTGCGGAAGACCCAGTCAGACCCTCAGTTCCACTCAGACCCACTCAGAAGGCACTGTCAGACCCTCACTACACGTGGATGCAAATGGAGAGACACAGATACTCAACCATGATGCACATGGGAGATACAGACTGATCATCTTAAGACAGCCAGGCACACAAAGGAAGAGATACACCCAGACACGTGGAGGAAACACATCCAAGCCCTGGGATACACCCAGAAACAATCAGAAAGAGACATTAAACCATCAGTACTCCCTAGATCCACATAAGGAAGACACAGCCGGACCCTACCCTACACCTGGACACACAGGTGGAAAAGACAGACACACCTAGAGAGAATCACTCGGATGGTTACAGATGAACATAGGGGAGACGCAGTCCCTCTGAGGCAGATAGACACACCCAGAAAGACACAGCCAGATATACTTCAATACACCTGCACCCACACAGACCCTTGGATACACCCAGACAAGGGACAAGAAAGTGCCAGTGACTCTGATAACCCTTGTCACATCTGAAGTAAGGAAGCCTTGACTCTCTGGCTGGACAGGCACACGTGGGCAGAAATATACCTAATACACCAGCCACTAGGGGAAGAGATTCTCACAGACATTCCAAAGCATCTGGACACTCAAAGAAGAGACGGCCAGACACCCTGATCCACCCAGACACACTCAGGAACCGCTGGATACTGGGCTAGACCAGACACACACAAGACCAAATAAACCCTCGAGTACTCCTGGAAACACCAAAAGACAGAGACTCTTAGATACACTCCACTGCGGATGGAAAGACACTCCGACCCAGATGGACACTTGCAGGCACCCATAGGAAGAAATACAGCCAGACACTGATATATCCTGGCTCACCCGGGGAAGATCCACCCACTCTGCCCCCCATATACCTCAGCCCAAGGAGGAAAAGTCCAAGCCCTTAGCCCAGTCACTCAGAGAAAACTGGGGAAGGTCTGGGCTACACCCAGATACAGACCTGCAGACCCTCGCTATGAGGGAAAGGTAAATGGTCAGATCCCCACTGGCATCACCACACTTATCAGTGTGGTCTCAGGGCACTGATGAGGCCACAAGCCACAGCTTGAAGCTCCACCCACCAATCTTATACTCGCAGGGCCGGAGTCTGGGGTCCTCCAGGATGTTGAGTCTCCTTTTCTTCCTCCAACAGCGCGCTGGGTATGTGTAGATCTGTCCAGGGGCCAAACCTGGAGTGAGAAGGCCAAAGAGCAAGGGAAGGGCCATGAGAACACAAGAAGGCGGGCTGCCCCGCCCTGCCCCGCCCCCATCCTCCTAGCAGGTACCAGGACCGCGGTGGGTCTTTTCCATCCAGATGTAGCAGTTGTTCTGGGCCACGCCAGTCTGAGAGTCGAGAAAGGGCAGGCGCAGGCTGCGCTCCGCACACAGGCGCGCGTTGTAGCTGCGGCAGTGCTCGATGGCCTCGCGGTAGAAGTCCTCGCCTAGGCTGCGAGTGGGAGAGTGAGCAGGCGAGCGGCTGTCAGCAAGGGCAGGAGCACCTGGCGCCCAGTACCCCTCTCTCAGTGCACCCCTCAGGAATGGGTGGGGAGACTTCTCCAACCTCACCACTCCCCTCCTGTCACTCCTGGACTCAGGAACCCCCCAACCCAGGGCCCAAGCAGGCCTGGAACCAACCAAGTAAGAAACACACAATACAGAAACAGACAAAAATATACCAGGACCTATCCATATATGCATGTATCAAAATACACAACACAACCAAACCACACGGGATTCACACACAAAGAGAGACATATCCCAAAACTCACAAAGGAGAAACAGACAAATCTCACATATGTGCAAAAAGATATCTACTGAAAAAAACCACAAACATCAAAGTCACCTAGTGTAGAAACAGACACATCACACATCTATCCATGCACAAATACACACATCTCCAAAGACACACAACATAAACAAAGCACCCTCACAAAGACACACAACATGCAAACAGATCGCACACACAGCACTACACAAGCGCATCCAAAGACACACAGAGATACACAAATATTATGAGAAGAACGTTAAAACAAACTACCCACACAGGCACTTATATACCCAAGGACACAACAACAAACAAACCACACACACACCATATCCAGGCACACTATACAAAGAAATCACAGATTCACACAGGACAGGCACACACACACAATCACAAAGATACACAATATAGAAACCAACATCTAAAATACCACCTAGTCACACAAAGATACACACATAGACAACATAGGAATAGACAAATGCACCCATATTCACACAAAAAAGTACACATAAATACACACATGCCTACCAATCCAGACACAGAACACCAATGATGCAGTTTTAAAGGACATGTACACACACTCAAAGACCCAAATATCCAAAGATACCTAGTGTAGACTAAAATAAACACATATCCACATACACATTAAAACAAACAAACAAACAAGTGACACGCACTCCACATGCCAAGACAAAGGTAGTGTGGGCTTCACCCAAGTTTACCAAGGCTCCCGCACCCCCAGACCATTTCACTCTCTCCCCAACCCGGGGGTCGCGGGCCGGACATGACCCCCTTCCCCCGAAAAGGACCCGAAGAGGACTCCGAGTTTCTCCACACCCTCCGCTCCTCCAGGAGCAGCGCATCGGACACCTTTCTTGCCAGAGACCCACAATCACACACATTCGCACCCCCGCGCAGCATGGCCCACAGTGACAGCCCCCCAGGCACCCCATCGGCCCCACCCCCGGCCGCCACACACGCACACACACACACGCGCGCGCGCGCGCCCACGGAGACCCGCCCGCGCGCCCTCTCCCGCCTTCCGCCGGCCCGCAGCACCTCAGGGGGCCGGGGATGACCGTGGCCATCTTGCTCCCCGGGTCCTGCCCCCAGCAGGTCCCCGCCGGGTCGGTCCTCCCAGCACTCCGGCGGGCGCTGAGGCCGCCCATCCATTCATTCCCGCGGGGCGGGAGCACCGGGGCCACAGCCAATCACGACGGCTGGGCGGGCCTGCCCGGGCCATGCTGGGAGTGGTAGTCCCGGGCCTGGGGGCCGCCGGGACCCCGCGGAGAAGGGGGCGCAGAGGTGAGGCCCAGGGAGCGCACACGGTCACTCACACCCGCCCGCTCTTACGCGCATCCAGTGTCCCGGGCATCCACTCACACATGCACACCTGGACTCGCACACACCCACGTACGGCAGTTTACACACACATTCACACGTATACTCACAGCCTCCCACGCAGACTCACGCACACTTCCCTCCCACTTTCACAGACTCACATACATTTACACTCACACAAACACTTCGAAGCCATGAGACGTAGAGATACCTTAGAAGTGCCCACACAAACGTCCCCACCGGCAAGTCTGCACTTGGCTCCCTGACACGTCTCCCTCCCCCATCCCCAACACACACACACACACACACACACACACACACACACGCACGCACTTGGCTCCCTGACACATCTTCCTCCCCCATCCCCAACACACACACACACACACACACACACACACACACACACACACACACGCCCCCAGCTCCCGAAAACCCTATCTGTCCCACACGGGCGGTCCCTCTCACAGCGACTCCGCCCTGCTCCAGCGCGTCCTTCCGCAGGCCCCGTTGCTCAGCGTTTGGAAGTAGCCCTACCCACAACTTGCAGGTTCAAATCCTGGCTCTGCAACTTCGATGGCCATGTGGCCTTGGGCAAATGACTTAACCTTTCTGGGCCTAAGTTTCCTCATCTGTAAAATGAGGGTAACACCTCATTGGATTGTTGTAAGGATTAAATGAATAAATATGCACAAAGTGTTTTTATTTTTTATTTTTTCCCATGCCCAGTGTGGAGTCCACCCCATAGCTCCAGGAAATCCAGACCTGAGTTGAGATCAAGAATCTGTCGCTTGGGGCGCCTGGGTGGCTCAGTGGGTTAAGCCTCTGCCTTCCGCCCAGGTCCTGATCTTAGGGTTCTGGGATCGAGCCCTGCGTTGGGCTCTCTGCTCAGTAGAGACCCCGCTTCCCCCTCTCTCTGCCTGCCTCTCTGCCTAGTTGTGATCTCTCTGTCAAATAAATATATAAAATCTTAAAAAAAAAAAAAAAAAGAATCCGTCACTTAATGGACTAAGCCACCCAGGAAACCCCATAAACGTAAAAGGCATCCTTTCTTTTAAGTACCTAGCAGGTAGTAGACGTTCAGTAAATTCACTCCAGAGGATCTGATACGCAGTTAGATGTAAAATGGTGATAGCCAACCATTTCTAGAAAGAATAATGCTTGACACAAGTAGATGCTCAGTAAGTTTTTGTCAAATGATTAAATAAATATACTGAGTACCCACCATGTGCCTGACACAGTTCTAAATACTTCAACAGGAGTAACTCCTACAATCCTCATAACGATCCTCTGAGGGGATGCTATTTTTATGCCTATTTTCCAGATAAGCAATGGGAGGCAGAGGGAGAGGAAATTACATGCCCTCAGCCCCTGGCCACGGTTTGAGGGTGGGAGTAAGAGAAGGATTCCCTCCCCTGGATATCTGTACCAGAATGAATCCTACCTCCTTCTTTCTCCCACTGTCACCCACATAGACTGCACCCTAAGGGATCCCCAGACAGTGAGCTGCCCCACCAGGCCACACCATGGCTCACCTGGAATTCCCCCTGGTCCAAAATTTAAGCTCCAGTAAGAGCCCCCTTGTTACCCCCCCACCACCCACCCATGGATAAAAACGCCTACAAATGTCCTTGTCCACCAGGGGGCTCTCCAGCTGACAGAGAGGCAGACTAGCCTTCACCTCTTTTGTCACTTGATGCCTCCACTTACTCTCTGGTGAGAGAGACACCCTCAGTGTCTTCCACACTTATCACTTCTAAACACACACACCCCTAGTCTTAGACCCCTTCCACAAACTCTCCCCCGATCTCCCCCAGGTAAGGCCTCGACCTTCTCCCTTCCCCACTCCCAACAGGACACAGTGGGTCTCGGCTTCACATCTGGCCTAGAGTAGGTGGCAAGGGAAGTAAGTCAGGGATGCTGGTACCCCCAGGCTCACGCTGGCCTCCAGGCTCCTATACCGGCCACCCCACACCTCACCCGCAGAAAGCCCTCACACGCCCCCCTCCCTGCCCATCAGCTCAGCTCCCAGAGTGCCCTTGCCACCTTCCTCTTACACCTCCCACCACCCTCACAGGTCCCCCAACACATTACACTTGCTCCCCACACCTCCAGCCTCAGACACTCCAGCTCCCTCCTGCCCCACCCCAGAACACTTACACCAATTTGACCAGTTTGGGGCGTGAGTATAGAATATAGCCCATCCCCTCCCTGGTGGCCCTTGTCTAGCAGCACAACTGACCCGCAGAGCTGACACCAACTGACAAACTGACAACTCCCTCCCTTTTCTTGCCTCTGGTCACCTTCACAGATCCCTCTTCCACACTTGAACTCCCTTGCCGAAGCAGTCCTCCTCACCCTAGCGCCCACCCTCATCCCTGCAGACCCCTCAAAAGGTGAGAGCAGAGAAGCGTGCTGCCACTCCCACCTAACCTCATTCTGGCCTCCAGGCCCCTGTAATACCCCACATGCACAGTGGACCACGTGAGAAACCAATATTGATGCTACTACTAATAATTAGTGTATTCAGGCAGAGTCAGGCTCTGTACCAAGTGCTTTACAAAGACCACAACAGCCCCTTGAGGTCATAGGCACTGTTATGATTCCCCAATACACAAATGGTAACACTCAGGCTCTGGAGGAGGGGGAGAAGGGGAGTGAATTAAGAGCAAAGGATGAGGTTTGAAACTGGGCAGTCAGAACCTCTGCGCCTGCACGGTCCACTCTCCCACCCTCAAGAGGATTTGGCTCTCAACTTCCTTCAGAAGCCAGTTCCTACCCTCAACCCTCAACCTTGCTTGCAGACCTTTCCCAGGATGAGAGCAGAGAAGGGCAAGTAATGGCTCTGGCACTCCCACTCCAGCGCTTCCTTTGGCCTCCTCGGAAAGATCTGGGCTCCAGGGTCAGGGTGAGGAGGCCAGAGTGCCTGGAGATCCACCAACCTGTACAGGAACCCTGTCCCAGCCCGCTCGAGGGTGTTCCTCATAGCAGACACATCTGTGTGTGTGTAAGAGAGTGAGAGGGAAGCAGAAGATTGTCACCATCACACACCTCCTCACACTGACCCCAGCTCCGCACACACGCCCTGTATGCTCTCTGCCTCACCGCAAAGCCAAGCATGTGGGCGCGTGTCTATTGACCGGCCCCCCAACAGGCCCCTGCCAGAAACCAGAAACCAGAAACCACTGGAGGCCTTGGGTCCGGCCGGCCGTGAGACACAGCCCTTGGGAGGGTGGGGGGCGCTCCCGCCCCTTCTCCCTCCCCTTCTCCCTCCCCACCCGCCAGCTCGCGTTGCTCAAGGTCAAGGCGGCGAGCGCTACGGGTTGGGGGAAGCGGGGTTGGGGGGCAGGTCGCCCCAGCCCCTTTGTGCGGCGCCGCGGGCGTTCGCCCTCCGCCTCCTCCCCCAGGCCCGGGAGGAGGGGGAGGGGAGTGCCGCGCTCGCCAGCCGAGGAGGGAGGGCGGGAACGGCCGCGCGCCTGTCACTCTGAGCCCGCAGTCACCGCCAGAGGAAAGGGGGTGGGGAGCGCTGGGACCCGGGAGTCCGGGATCCCGAAGAGGGAGCGCGAGAGAGAGATAGAAAAAGAAGAGAGGTGGCCAGAGCGAGGGATGGCTAGGACAGGGGAGGGATGGGACAGGGCTGGGCTTGAACCCAGGCGTCCAGGTTCCCAGCTGTCGGGCCCAGGAGGAAGCTAACGCTCGGAGGAGGGACGCGGACAGGGAGAAAGGGAGGGAATCCCCCGAGATTGAGGGCGCTGCCAGCATCCTCTCCAGAGGCATCCGGTCCCCAAGAGGATGAGAGATGCTCTTGTTAGGTGTCTATAGGCAGGGAGAAGGAGCGATCCCACGGTCTAAGCTGACCTGGTCGTCAGAGCTTCTAGGTCCCGAAGACCGGGGGAGGAAAAAGGGGAGACAGGACCCCCGACGTCTCAGCTCCCACCCTGCGGTCGCGCGAGCCGAGGCCCCAGAGAAAGAGGGGGGAAAGAGAAAGGTTCTGATGTGAGGAAAGAAGGTGGTGAGGACCCCGGAGACTGAGGTCTGGACTTAAGCGTCGGTACTCCCAGCCCTATGCCGGGGCAGGCCCGGCGCCCCCGGAGGCGCGGAGGAGGAGAGATGGAGGAGGAGGAGAGGGAAGCCCCTACCCCCACTCTGGGTGGGGAAACAGCCTCCGCCACCCCCCAGCCCGCGCCACATTCCTTCACTGACAGCGACAAAGAAGAGACGCCCCCGCGACCCTGAAGGGGCTCCCGCCCCCAACCCCAGGGGACAACAAGGGGCGGCGGGTCCCCCCAGGGGTGGGGGGGCGCTCTGGGGTTCCCCATTAAACTACCTTCCGAGCGCCGCGTCCCCTTCCCCAGCGAGGGCGGGGGAAGGGCCGGGGATGGGGGCAGGATGGAGGGACGTGGACGGCGGGGACACTCACGACTTGAGCGGGTTCTGAATGGCGGTGGCCATGGCCCGCTCGGCTGGGCCGCCTCCGGCCCGGGGCGCTGCTGCCGCCGCGCGCGGGCCCAGCCCGGCCTGCGCCGCCCGCTCTGCCGCCCAGCGCGCTACGATTTCATTCATTCTTGGGGCTGCGGCGCGAGCCGAGCGGGGCGGGCCGGGGGCGGGGCTCGGCCAATCCCCGCACCTCCCGGCGCACGACGGGACGTGGAGTCTAGGGGCGCGCGGCGGCGCCCGAGGGCGCCCCTGGCCGGACTACACGTCCCAGGGGGCGCCGGGAGGACCACACGCCCATTGGCTGCTGAGGATACAGGGCGGGGCTGGACTCGTCCCAGAGCATCCTTTACTCCTCCCTGAGGGTGCTCCATTCCCATCTCGGGCTCTCCATCCTCCAGGACCCGTCGGCGTGGGAGCAGGTGGTCCCTGGCCTCTGGGTCTCCCCTGGGTATGTGGATGACCCGAGGATCTGTCGTGTATCCTTGTCTGTGCTTGCGGGTCTGGTGTCTCTTCTGTGTAAGCCAACGTGTAGACAAGCACAGGGGTTAACCACTGCCTTTGTTCACTTATTCAGTGCCTGCCAGGTGCCAGGCACTCTTCTGGACACGGTGGCATATAGCAGTGACCCAACAAAGTCGCTGCCCTCAAGGAGCTGACCTTTTCATGGAGAAAGACAGATAGGTGATAAAGAAGAAAATAAAGAGACAAAATCATTTTAGAGAATTATGAATGCTATAAAGTGGATTCTCTGAGGAGATGGCATTCAAGCTGAGACATGAGAAGTTCCGGCCAGGCAACAGGAGGGGAAAGGGAATGAGCTTTGACAAGGGAAAGACCAGTAAGAAAGCTGCTGTGACTGGAGCGGAGTGAGCAAGGGGAGAGACAAGGTTGGGGAGAGAGCAAGGACCCAGATCATGTAGAGCCTTGTAGGACATTACAAAGAAAATGGATTTTGTTCTAAGTGCAATCAATCATTGGCTCTCTTCTCTCTCTCTCTCTCTCTCTCTCTCTCTCTCACACACACACACACACACACACACACACCAAGCCCATCAGCAAATCCTGTTATCTCTACATTCACAAAACAGATCCAGGATCCACCTAGTCCTCTCCTTTCCCAGCGTCCACCTGGCACCATCCACCACTGTCTCTGCCTGGACAGCTCCCAGTCTGTCCTCCCTGCCCCAGCCAGTGTGGGCTACCTAAAACATATGGCATCACAATGCTCTCTAGCTCAAAACCTCCAGTGGCTTCTTTCACAATTAGAATAAAATGCAAAGCCCTCCCTCTGCCCTCAAGGCCCTACTTGATCCCCTCCTCCAATTTCTGACCTCATCTCCCTCTCCCCTTCCTTTGGCTGACTTTGCTCCAGCCACACTGACTTCCTCCCTGTTCCTGGAAGGTACCAGTCCTCTGTCAGCCACAGGATCTTTGCACTTGCTCTTCTCTCTGCCTAGAATGTTCCTGTCCCAGATATCCACATGGCCCCATCCCTCGCTTTATTCAGGTTTCTCACTAAATGTCCCCTCCTCAGATGCAGCCTCAGGTAAAATGGCATCCCCTATCACCCTGTCCTCTCAATTGCTTTTTCCTTCAATACTTATCATAGTTTGTCATCATTTAGTAGACCTGTTTAGTTATTTGACTTACTATCTGTCTCCACCCATTAGAATATCAGCTCTGTGAGGGCAGAGCTTGTTGTCCCATCCGCTGCTGTCTTCCCACTGCCTAGAACAGGGCCTGAAAAGTAGTAAATGCGCAATAATTATTTGTTGAACAAATCAGCGGATCAAACAGACGTTTTGCTCCATGTCTCTCCCCACCTTCTAGCTCTGAGGCATGCAGCCAGCAAAGGCGGGCTCCAGACTGTGCCCTCCTGCACACAGACACGAGGACAGCCTGAACGAATATACTGTATTAAGGAAAGCCCCAAGCAGGGTGTCTGGAGCTAAAGACGAAGAGAAGGGAGAGGTTTACAAGCACCTTCACTGCTTTCTAGACTATTATAGTCCCTAGTTCTGAATGGGAAGGCTGGACACAGAGGTGCCGGCTCTGCCCTGGGCTCTTAAGCTCACAGTCTGGTGGGATAACAGACGCACCCCCACACAGTTACAGCCAAGAGGGGAGGAAGTGCAGGCAGAGGGGTCAAGGCTGGGGTAAGAAAGCACAAGAACTGGGAGCCCAGAGGAGGCTCCTGACCCAGGCTGTGGGTCCGGGAGGGGTTTTTTGGAGGAGATTCCAAGGAAATCCTTTCAAGTCGTGACCCCTTGCCCTCTCTAAGCATGGAATTATTGTCTGTTCTGACATCCTGGAACGCTGGTGCCCAATCTTCCTGTCACCCAAGTGTTGGGGACACTGATCCTGGAAGTCCAAGGCTTTGGTCACTTCTCCTAACCCTGGAGCCTGAGGATCTGGCCACCAGAGGGCACTGTGGCCCCAGTCTTTGTCCACACAGGTTGTTCTGAATCCTCAGACCTAGGACAGATACCCTCCTGGTAGTGGGGCCACAGATCCTGCACACCCTCTTTGTGTGCAGACCCCTGGGGGCTTTGCCTGGGTCTCTGAGGGAGGCTCCATTGCTAACCTCCTACCCCACATCCCCCTCTTCCGCACTAATCTTCAGAGTACACAGCCCTCGCCTAAGGTCAGGCAACTTAGGCTCAGAGGGACAACACCCTCACCGAAAGCCCCCACCCATCAGGGCAGGGAGAGCTAGAATTTGAACCCAGGTCTGACTGAGAAATTAACCTCACCTTTCCTCCCTGTGCTACTTTGAGGGGTGGCTTACTGCCTTCCATGTCGGAATCCCCTCAGGTGTGTGAAAATGCCATCCCTGCCCCCCATCCCCCCATGTCCTGGCCCTAGGGATTCAGGGTGCTCTGAAAACAGATCCTAGAATCTATCCGTAGCAAGCCCCCACATCTTTCTAATGACATCAAGGCATGAGAACCACTGCGTTAGTGGGTGAGGACAAACACAGAAGAAACAAAATGCAATTGCAGGGAAGGCTGCCAGTGCAGGGGTGCGGAGAGGTGTGGGGACAGGGGTCATATCATAAGTCCTGTGTTCCCCTGCGGCTCCGCAGGAACCTCCTCCATCTTTCTGGAACTTTCGATTTTTCATCTGCAAAATAGGAGTGAAGTTCCAACTTCCTAGGTGTGTGGGTCCATGTGAAGCACTTAGAGGAGTGCCTGGCACTTTAGCACGTGATAAATGCGATCGATCCTTACATCATAAACTCCTGTGGCTGAACACCTACCAGACACCTCACCCAGGTGGAAGGTGTTACGTAAGTCATCTCAACAGCCTCATGGGATGAGCGCGATTCCAACCCTCCCCTCCCCCTCCCAGAGGGGTGGCTTCTGCTGGGAGATCACAAGTCCCAAAGTGTGCAATGTGCCGACCCCAAGAACCCTGTGTGCTGTCCTGACATGGGCTGGCTATGGGGGTCCTGGTCACTGAGAGTCCTCACCCTGCCAGGGTACTGTCTTGTGACCCTCACAACAATCCTGAGACTGAGTTCAAGGTCGGATCACGTAGGTGGGGCCTTAAAACCCAGGGTAAGTCTATTTTACTGTGTGGTCTAAGGAAATGGTCCAGGTTCATTCTTCTGCATGTGGCTGTCCAATTATCCCAATACCATTTGTTGGCTTATTTCCATTGGACATTCTTTCCTGCTTTGTTGAAGATCAGTTGGCCACAGAGTTGAGGGCCCATTTCTGGGCTCTCTGTTCTGTTCTGTTAATCCATGTGTCTGTTTTTGTGCCAGTACCATACTGTCTTGATGATGACAGCTTTGTAATAGAGCTTGAAGTCTGGAATTGTGACGCCACCAACTTTGGTTTTCTTCTTCAACATTCCTCTGGCTATTCGGGTCCTTTTGGGTTTCATATAATTTTTAGGATTATTTGTTCCCTTTCTTAAAAAAAAGTTGATTGTATTTTGATAGGGATTACATTAAATGTGTAGATTGCTCTAGGTATTATAGACATTTTCACAATATTTTTTCTTCCAATCCAAGCATGGGACACTTTTCCATTTCTTTGTGTCTTCCTCAATTTCTTTCATGAATACTTTATAGTTTCTGAGTACAGATTCTTTGCCTCTTTGGTTAGGTTTATTCCTAGATATCCTATGGTTTTGGGTGCAGTTGTAAATGGGACCAACTCCTTAATTTCTTTCTTCTGTCTTGCTGTTGGTGTATAGAAATGCAACTGATTTTTTTAAAAGATTTTATTTATTTATTTGACAGAGAGAGAGAGAGAGAGATCACAAGTAGGCAGAGAGAGGCAGAGAGGGAGGAAGGGAAGCAGGCTCCCTGCCTAGCAGAGAGCCCGATGAGGGGCTCGATCCCAGGACCCTGAGATCATGACCTGAGCCGAAGGCAGAGGTATATATAACCCACTGAGCCACCCAGGCGCCCCTGCAACTGATTTCTGTGCATTGATTTTATATCCTGACACTTTACTGCATTCCTGTATGAGTTCTGGCAGTTTTGGGGTGGAGTCTTTGGGTTTTCCACATAAAGTATCATGTCATCTGCAAAGAGTGATACTTTGGCTTCTTCTTTGCTGATTTGGCTGCCTTCTATTTCTTTTTGTTGTCTGGTTGCTGAGGCTAGGACTTCTAGAACTATGTTGAATAGCAGTGGTGATAGTGGACATCCCTGCTGTGTTCCTGACCTTAGGGAAAAGCTCTCGGTTTTTCCCCATTCAAAATGATACTCGCTGTGGGTTTTGATGATATTGAGGTACATACCCTCTATCCCAACACCGTGAAGTTTTGTACTTTGCCAAATGCCTGTTCTGCATCTATTGAGAGGATCATATGGTTCTTGTTCTTTCTTTTATTAATGTATTGTATCACCGACAAACCATAAGAGACTTTTTTTTTTTTTTTTAAAGATTTATTTATTTTGACAGAGAGAAATCACAAGTAGACAGAGAGGCAGCCAGAGAGAGAGAGAGAGAGAGTAGCAAGCTCCCTGCTGAGCAGAGAGCCCGATGCGGGACTCGATCCCAGGACCCTGAGATCATGACCCGAGCCGAAGGCAGCGGCTTAATCCACTGAGCCACCCAGGCGCCCCATAAGAGACTCTTAATGTCAGGAAACAAGCTGAGGGTGGCTGGAGGGGAGGAGGGTGAGAGGGATGGGGTGGCTGGGGGGATGGGCATTGCGGAGGGTATGTGCTATGGTGAATGCTGTAAATTGTGTTAAACTGATGAATCACAGACCTGTACCCCTGAAACAAATAATACACTATGTGTTAATTAAACAAACAAACCCAGGGTAAGGAAGCCGGTGGTGGGTTTTGTTTTTTTTTTAAGATTTTATTTATTTATTTATTTGACAGCCAGAGATCACAGGTAGGCAGAGAGGCAGGCAGACAGAGGAAGGGAAGCAGGCTCCCCGCCCAGCAGAGAGCCCGACTCGGGGCTGGATCCCAGGACCCTGGGATCATGACCTGAGCGGAAAGCAGAGGCTTTAACCCACTGAGCCACCCAGGCGCCCCTGGGTGGTGTGTTCTAAGCATGATCTGATGCTGTTGTAGAAAGAGACCCCCACAGTCGCACAAGTGGGCCAGATTGCTGGGGTGGGTGGGGGACAGAGACCGGGGAGGAGGCTGCAGTGGCTTCAGTGGGAGGAGGGGGTAGAACAGAGGTGAAGAGAGAATGAGCAGTGGCAGAACTGTGGCCGCTGCGACAAATGACAGCAAACTCCATGACTTAAAACAACAGAAATGTCTTCTCCTACTGTTCTGGAGGCCAGAAGTCTAAAATCAGTATCACTGGGCAAAAGTAAGGTGTGGACAGCCCCCCCCCCCC
>NC_081573.1:15341944-15357285 GCF_022355385.1 Mustela nigripes | reverse complement strand
CCGCCTTCTGGAGGTGCCAGGAGAGCACACGGTCTGTGCCTCTCTCAGCATCTGGCGGCTTTTCTTGGCTCGTGCAGCCAGTTCTCCAACCTTCAAGCCCGGCATTTTCAAATCTTTCTCTGCGCGTCTTCCTATCATTTTCTCTTCTGTGCATGTGTGTATGTGTGTCAGATTTTGTTGGGCTGGCAGAAAGGGCTACTTAAGATGGCGAAAGTTCCCACCACAAAACCTGAACTTGAACAGGCGAACAAAGGCCCAAGATGGCGAAAGTTCCCACCACAAGACCTGAGCTCGGACAGGAGAACAAAGGCCCAAGCAGGAATCTGAGACCCTCCCCCCACCCCACCCCGGGCTCCAGTGGACCAATGGGACCCCTACAAGCAGGCGAAATATCCAAATAAGGGAAACTTGCCAAAAGACCCCTGAGCTCCCCTCAAGACCTCTTAAAAGCCCCCTCCTCCCTGCCTTGGGCGAGACTTCCGCCACTCTGCTTTCCAGAGTCACGGAACCTCCCCCCCAGTTGCGCACCTCGTCCTGGCGCAACTTTCCTGGCTCCCCTTCTCCTGAGCCCTGAAACTTCACTAGAGAGTGTTTTTAATAAATCTTGCCTTGCACCCCCTTTGCCTGGTGTTGTGTTTATCTCGCCGGAAAAAAACTTTACAGATTTCCCTCTGCTTCTTTCTCTCTCTCTCTTTTTCTCTTTTGAAAAAACATTTTGTTCATTCATTTGAAAGAGAGAGAGATGACACAGCAGGGGCAGCGGCAGAGGGAGAGGGAGGAGAAGCAGACTCCCCACGGAGCAGGGAGCCTGATGCAGGACTCGATCCCAGGACCCTGAGATCATAACGTGAGCCCAAGGCAGAGGCTCAACTGACTGAATCACCCAGGCGCCCACTCCGCTTCTCTCTGAGAAGGACCCTTGTAATTGCATTGAGCACTCAAGGAGAATCTTCCCCACCTCAAGCCCCTTAACTTGATCACATCTACAAAGTCCCTTCTACTATGTAATGTAACATAGTCTCAGGTTCTGGAGATTAGGACACAGACATTTTGGGGGCCACTTCTCTGTTTACCACACTACCCCATTGAAAATGGCAATCTTCGGGGGGGAGGGAGAGGGTGATGGGGTTGTGGACATTGGGGAGGGTATGTGCTATGGTGAGTGCTGTTTAGTGTGTAAACCTGGCGATTCACAGACCTGTACCCCTGGGGCTAATAATACATTATATGTTTATAAAAAAAAAAAAAAAGAAAGAAAATGGCAATCTTCCTCCAACCCACTTCCAGACTCTTTGCTATGTTTGATTTTTTTCTCTTTGTTTAATTTTCCCCATAATTCTTAGGGGTGCCTGGCTGGCTCAGTCAGTAGAGCATGGGACTCTTAACCTTGGGGTTGTGAGTTCAAGCCCCACGTTGGGTGTGGAGATTACTTAAAAATACCCCTCTCATTGTTATTTTAATTAGCTTCTTTCAGATTACTATTGATAATCCCTTGCATAAATTCCTACCAGGAATGTTTTTGTTTTGTTTTGTTTTTGGTGTGAACTTTTTTTTTTTTTTTAAAGATTTTATTTATTTATTTGTCAGAGAGAGAGTGAATGAGAGCGAGCACAGGCAGACAGAGTGGAAGGAAGAGTCAGAGGGAGAAGCAGGCTCCCTGCGGAGCAAGGAGCCCGATGTGGGACTCGATCCCAGGATGCTGGGATCATGACCTGAGCCGAAGGCAGCCACTTAACCAACTGAGCCACCCAGGCGTCCCTAATTCAAGTATAATTAAGATACAGTGTTATATTAGTTTCAAGTATACCATACAATGATTCAACAACTCTATACATTTCTCAGTACTTATTTAGATAAGTGTACTCTTTTTTTTTTCCCTGAAGATTTTATTTATTTATTTGACAGAGGGAGACACAGTGAGAGAGGGAACACAAGCAGGGGGAGTGGGAGAGGGAGAAGCAGGCTTCTCACCAGGCAGAGAGCATGATGCAGGTTAATCCCAGGACTCTGGGATCATAACCTGAGCCGAAGGCAGACACTTAAGGACTGAGCCTCCAAGGCGCCCCTAGATAAGTGTACTCCTTTTTTTTTTTTAAGATTTTATTTATTTAGTAGTCAGAGAGGCAGGCAGAGAGAGACAGAAAAGCAGGCTCCCTGCTGAGCAGAGAGCCCGATGAGGGACTCACTCGATCTCAGGACCCTGGGATCATGACCTGAGCTGAAGGCAGAGGCTTTAGCCCACTGAGCCACCCAGGCACCCGATAAGTGTACTCTTAATGCCTTTTTTCTTTTGTTTTTTAAGATTTCATCCATTTAATTGACAGAGAGAGAGAGGCAGCAAGCAAGAGAGGGAATACAAGCAGTGGGAGCAGGAGAAGGAGAAGCAGGCTTCCCATTGAGCAGAGAAGCCAATGCGGCACTTGATCCCAGAACCCTGGGATCATGACCTGAGCCACCGAGATCCCCCTCTCTTAATGCCTTTTTAAAATTAAGGGGTTTTTTTGTTGTTGTTGTTTTTAAGATTTTATTTATTGGGGCGCCTGGGTGGCCTAGTGGGTTAAGCCTCTGCCTTCAGCTCAGGTCATGATCTCAAAGTCCTGGGATCCAGCCCAGCAGGGAGCCTGCTTACCGCCCCCCACCCCCACCCACCACCTGCCTCTCTGCCTACTTGTGCTCTCTCTCTCCGTCAAATAAATAAATAAAATCTTAAATTAAAAAAAAAAAAAAAGAAGAAGAAGAAGAAGTCATTGTTATAGGGCGCCCAGTGTGGCTAGTATGGGATGCTCAGCAAGGAGTCTGCTCGTCCCTCTCCCTCGGCCCCTCCCCCCTGCTCATGAGAGACGGAGAAGGGGGAGTACACACATTCTCTCTCTCAAATAAATAAATAAAATCTTTTTAAAAAAAAATCACTGGGGCACCTGGGTGGCTCAGTGGGTTAAAGCCTCTGCCTGCGGCTCAGGTCATGATCCCAGGGTCCTGGGATCGAGTCCCGCATCCGGCTCTCTGCTCGGTAGGGAGCCTGCTTCCTCCTCTCTCTCTGCCTGCCTCTCTACCTACTTGTGATTTCTCTCTGTCAAATAAATAAATAAAGTCTTTAAAAAAATAAATAAATAAATAAATAAATAATCTAAAAAAAAAAAAAAGTCACTGCTATAAACTGAATGTTTGTGTCCTCACACCCACAAAAAAAAAAAAGTCACTGCTATAAACTGAATGTTTGTGTCCTCACCCCCCCATTCATATGTTGAATCCCTAAACCCCAGTGTGATGGTGCTTGGAGATGGGGCTTTGGGAGGCAATTAGGATTAGAAGACCAATCTGATGGAACTAGAGTCCTTTTTTTTTTTTTTTTTTTAAAGATTTTATTTATTTACTTGAGAGAGAGACAGTGAGAGAGAGCATGAATGAGAAGAAGGTCAGAGAGAGAAGCAGACTCCCCATGGAGCTGGGAGTCCGATGCGGGACTCGATCCCGGGACTCCAGGATCATGACCTGAGCCGAAGGCAGTCGTCCAACCAACTGAGCCACCCAGGCGTCCCGGAACTAGAGTCCTTTTAAGAGACACCAGAGAGTTTGTTCTCTTTCTTTCTGACTGTGAGGATACAGCAGGAAGACAGTCGTCCCAAACAGTTGTCTGCAAGAGTCCTTGCTGGCAACCTGATCTCAGACTTCCCCACCTTCAGAACTGTCAGAAAATGCATTTCTTTCTTTCTTTTTTAAGATTTTATTCATTTATTTGACAGAGAGAGAGATCACAAGTAGGCAGAGTCAGTCAGAGGGAGAGGGGGAAGCAAGCTCCCCGCCAAGCAGAAAGCCCAATGCGGGGCTCGATTCCAGCACCCTGAGATCATGACCGGAGCTGAAGGCAGAGGCCAACCCACTGAGCCACCCAGATGCCCCTCTTTCTTTTTTTTATTTTATTTTTTTTAAGATTTTATTTATTTATTCGACAGAGAGAGAGATCACAAGTAGGCAGAGAGGCAGGCAGAGGGGGAAGCAGGCTTCCTGCTGAGCCCAGAGCCAGATGCAGGGCTAGATCCCAGAACCGTGGGATCATGACCTGAGCTGAAGGGAGAGGCTTTAACCCACTGAGCCACCCAGGCGCCTCCTCTTTCTTTTTTTTAAAGTAATCTCTACACCCTATGTGGGGCTCAAACTTGTAACCCCAAGACCAAGAGTTGCATGCTCCACCGACTGAGCCAGCCCAGCACCCACATTAACTCCACTGTTTTATTTACATTTAGGTCTTTACTTCATCTGGAGTCTTTGTGGTATGAGGTAAGGATCCATTTTTTTTTTTTCTCCATATAGTGACTCGATTTTCCTAAAGCCACACTGAACAAATCCATCCTTTCGCCCACCAAATGCAAGTGCCACCTCTGTCATTTTACATCCCTATACGTGCCTGTGTCTGCCTGTGAGGCTGTTCTGTTCCTTTGGTGTGTTCATCTGCTCTTGCAACACACTATTTTTACAACTATGGCTTGGTAGTTTGTCTTAAAGATTTATTTATTTGACAGAGAGAGAGAGAGAGAGATCACAAATAGGCAGAGAGGCAGGCAGGCAGAGAGAGAGGAAGAAGCAGGCTCCCTGCCAAGCAGAGAGCCCGATGTGGGACTTGATCCCAGGACCCTGAGATCATGACCTAAGCTGAAGGCAGAGGCTTAACCCACTGAGCCACCCAGGCACCCTGTAGTTTGTCTTAATATTTGATAAAGCAAGACCTCCCTCCTTTTCTCTCTAATGTTAACTTAGCTATTTGTATACCTTTATTCCTCCATATAAATTTTAGAATTGGTTTATCAAGTACCTTAAAAAATCTGGAATTTTTATTAAGATTGCTTTAAATTTATTGGTGAATTTCGAAAGAACTGAAATGTAGATAATATGAAGATACCCTATCCAAGGACATGGATCATTTCATTTTTTTTAGATTACCTTCTGTATCCTTTATTGACATTTTACTTGTTAGTTTTGGGGTTTTTTTGTTTTTATTTTTTTGACAGGGAGAGACACAGCAAAAGAGGGAACACAAGCAGGGGCAAAGGGGAGAGAGAGAGGCACGCTCTCTGCTGAGCAGGGAGCCGGACGTGGGGGTTGATCCCAGGATTTGGGGATCATGACCTGAGCCTAAGGCAGATGCTCAGTGCCTGAGCCAACCAGGCGCCCCAAGTTTATTTTAATGTTTTGAAAGTAATCTCTTTGCCCAATGTGGGGCTCGAACTCCCTAAGATCAAGAGTCCCATGCTTTACCGACTAAGCCAGCCAGGCATCCCTAAAGTTATGTTTTAGCTGGTTATTACAGTGTTACTGAGATGATACTGATCTTTGTAGGTTGACCCGTTAGTAACCATGATAATCTCTTTGCTAAGAGCCTTCTTACCTCAATTGTGAATACCAGTCATATCATTGATGAGAGCCCACTTCTAGTATTTATCATCCTAATTAGCAAAGCCCTTAGTGTTGATATGAGATGGATGAGTACCTTATAGCAGCTGCCTCTGGAGCCTGCTCTTGTAATTAAATTCCGGCTGACAACCCTGCCAGCTCCGACCTGACCAACCTGTGGGGTGCAGTTTAAAACCAACTCATATCGCCACGAGGGGGCGCTGAGACCTCACTTTGCTAGGAGACCTCCTGTGGGTGGAGAATGTGGCCACCAGGGGGCACTGCTTGCGCCAAGCACCTACTGTGTGCTGTTCGCTCTTCTAGATGTTAGGGTAACCATGCTCAAGGCAGGAAAGGAGCTAATATTCTGAAAGTCGAGGAGTGTAGACAGGCAATAAAAAAACTAACTGATTATATCAGGGCTGGGCTATCCGGGCTGCACAGTTGTGGGGTCGGACTCTTGATTTCAGCTCCGGTGGTGATCGGGTCTGGAACGAGCCTCCCATTGGGTTCTGCGCTCAGGGCAGAGTCTGCTTAAGACGCGCTCTCTCCCTCTGCTCCTTCCCCCTCATAAATAAATAAATCCTCCTTTAAAAAGATTATGTCAGGGTGTAATAAATTGTATGGAGAAACTAAGTCATGGTGACCAGATAGTGACAGTTGGAGGCTCCTTACATAAGGGGCTTCCAAGTATCTGAGATTACATTATAGGAGGATGTCAGGGTGTCTGGGTGGCTCAGCCATTAAGCGTCTGCCTTCAGCTCAGGTCATGATGCCAGCGTCCTGGGATCGAGTCTGGTATCGGCTCTCTTCGAGGCGGGATGCCTGCTTCTCCCTCTCCCACTTTCCCTGCTTGTGTTCCATCTCTCTGTGTGTCTCTCTCTGTCAAATAAAATCTTGAAAAATAAAAGAAACATTAAAAATAAAAAATAAAGGAGGATGACAGACTCATGGAGAAGAGTACTCTGGGCAGAGGAAATGTGTCTGTGGGTCTGGAGGAGAAAAGCATGGAGGGAGGGAGGATGGGAAAGAGACAAATGTAGACAAAGAACAGAAGGGAGAGGGGTTAAGACAGAGTGGTGACTGGTGACAGGGAGGAGTGTGTAAGCATAGGACTCTGGCTTTTGTCCTGAGGCCGGGGTAAGCCTCTGGAGGGGTTGTGATATTAAAGATCCCAAGACAGACTGTTACGTGAAAATGAGCAAGGTTAGGACAGTGTCCTAATGTTCACCTTAAGAAACAGGAGTTGGGGGCGCCTGGGTGGCTCAGTGGGTTAAGCCTCTGCCTTCAGCTCAGGTCATGATCTCAGGGTCCTGGGATGTAGCCCCGCATCAGGCTTTCTGCTCCGCGGGGAAGCAGGCTCCCCGCCCCCCCGACTCTGCCTGCCTCTCTGCCTACTTGTGATCTCTGTCAAATAAATAAATAAAATCTTTAAAAAAAAAAAAAAAAAAGAAAGAAAGAAAGAAACAGGAGTTGATGGGACAGAATCTAGGTTCCCACTTGTTTGAACTTGTATCAAGAAATACTATAACAAGGGTGCCTGGGGGGCTCGGGGCAAGATCCCGGGGGGTCCTAGGATGAAGCCCCATGGGCTCCCTGGTCAGGGGGGAGCCTGCTTCTCCCTCCCCCTCTGCCACACAAGTAGGGGAATATACTTGTGCTCTCGCTCTCTCAAATAAATCAATCTAAAAAAAGAAAGAAAGAAAGAAAGAAAAAGTCCTAGAACAATACCAAGAAATTGATGTTTTAAAATGATGCATTAGAGGAAGAGGGGGGACAGAGAATGGAGTGGATGGAGATGAAGGTGAGAGGGAGGGAAAGATGTCCTGTGGCTGCCGAGTGGGAAACAGCACAGACCCTGGGAGGCAGGGAGCTTGGTGACCCAGCAAGTGGGGGACAAAAAATGCAAGGACGGCAAGTCGGGTACACTGTGTCCTTTGGAGCTTTGCCACAAGAGGGCCTGAAAATCAGTGTTCCCAAGGCACATCTTTGCTGGCCAGAGGTGATGGCTGGAGGAGCTAATGGTCCAGCTCCTCCCTACAATAACATTAATAACGATGTTTATTAAGTGCCTGGCACTAATCTACGATGTATACTTTAAACCATGTAAACCTCGCAACACCACCAGGGATAGGCACTGTTCTAATCCTCTTCATTTCATAGGTGTGGAAACTGAGGCACAGAAAAGTGACTTGTTCTAGTTGACACAGCTAGGAAGGGGGACAGATGGCATTTGAATCCAGGCAAGAATCCCATAGTCCACACTCTTACCCACTATGGTATGCTGCTTCCCAGTGCTTCTGTTGTAGCCTTGTTCTCAGTCAAGTTGTATGGCCTTTTAGATAGGCTATCTCAGGAGTGTGAGCAGTCACTAACAATTTAGTATGAATTAGTTACCCCCATACCTCTTTTCCTGACACTAAGGCACAGCCATCACCGCTACGGTTTATGGGAGCACTGTAGTATAGGAGTTCAGTAATTGAGCTCTGGGGTCCTGTGCTAGGGACCGAAGCCCGGTGCCACTTGCCAGGTGTGTGACTTTGGGCAAGTAGTATCACTAAACTGGGCCTCAGTTTCCTTCCTTTGTGAAGTCCCTGTTTTCCAGAAGAGGAAACTGAGAGGCTCAACACAAGGGCACACCCAGGACTTTTAAGACCTGGGTTTTGAGCATATAATCACCTCCACAGAATGAGGAACCAAAACCAGGTTCTGTGAGAGGAAGTCAAGCCCAAGAGAAAGTTCTGGGAGACGCACGCTGGTGATTGGTTGCCAGGAGACCTACGTCCATTCTCCAGGCATCTTTTCTCTGTGCATCTGGGTGGACGGAAGGGGACCCTGGGAGCCTGAGGTCTGCCTGCACAGGGACAGCAAAGCCACCCGCAGGGCTGGACAGGTGAGGTGTTTCTGCCTTCCTCCTCCTACAGTGGCATCCCTTCCTGTTCCACTGGCGCTCAGACCCCCTGCAATGTGTGCCTGATCCAGCTAGTGGGTGACACAGAGTATGGGTGGGGGCCGGGACCCAACGTCAGTCAGTAGAGGGAAGATGTGAGGTGTGCTTTGTTCTGGTGGGGGGGAGGGAGGACACCCTAGCTCTGGCCTTGCCCCCGTCCTTAGGCCGGCCCAGCACCCCTGCCCCCCATCTCCTGACCACACACACAGACAGGACCGTGGCTACAACTAGACCTGCCATTAAAATACTGAAATACCGGGGTGCCTGGGTGACTCAGTCATTCAGCATCCGCCTTTGGCTCAGGTCAGGATCCCAGGGTCCTGGGATCGAGTCCCGCACCAGGCTCTCTGCTTGGCAGGAAGTTGGTTTCTCCTTCTCCCTCTCCCTCTGCCTACTTGTGTGCTCTCTCTCTGTCAAATAAATAAATTCTTTAAAAAAAATACTGAAATGCTTCCACAGTTTGGAGTAAATAGCTGCTACCCACTTCTGATGCTCTCACCCCTCTGCTGGAGCCCTTCGGGCCTCCCTAACACCCAGCCCAGGGGCCTTCCTGATCCAGCTCTGGAGGACCTGCCCATCCTGGTGGGTGGGTGGACGGCTCTATCAATACCTGGTATGTTCCCTGCGTTAGGCTCATCCTCAATACCTGCACACACAAGGTTCAGGGTCCTCAGGTATGGGTACCCATCTCACACGAACTCCTATGCATCCTTCAAAGCCTTGGCTCAATTGTCACTTTCTTCAGGAAGCCCTCTTGGTTTGTTCATGATGTGTTTTGGTGATATTGGGCACGTCTGGGTTCGCGCATCTCCCCTGCTACGAGGACCACAGGCCATCATTCCCACAGGAGCCCCAGATGACACCCACTGGACCCTGTTGGCTTGTACTGGGGAAGGCTGAGGGGGAAGTGAGGACAAGCTGAGTCCTGGGAGGGGAGGTTGCGGGGGGGAGCGGGGGCGGGCAGGGGCAAGGCCAGCAGGGCCTGTTCTCATGCTCTCTGGCTGACGAGTGATTCTCCATCTGTCAGGCCAGCTGTGGGTGCCGGGGGAGATGCAGCAGGACAGAGGGAGGTGTGTGGGAGAAGCTTGGGGAAGTCCACGGTAATCAGGGAGAGGAAAAAGAGGCACATCGTGTTGTTACAGAACCATTACATACAACTTACAAATAAGCCAGGACAGTGTGGAGGGTAGGGGAGAAGGCAGGAGGCCATGGAGGCAAGGTCAGGGTGGCGCAGTCCGGGCCCGATCCTGGAGAGGGCTCAGACTGCGGTCCCTGGAAGGGCTGGGCGGGCGGAGGCCAGGCTGCTTGTGGAGCCCTCGGAGCTTCCCCAGCAGCTCCTGGATGAAGTCCTGAGGACAGGGCAGGAGTCCTGAGAACACAGGGAGAGGCGGGGCTGCCCCTGCCCAGCCCAGCCCCTCTGATCTGGGCCCCTACTGCTCCCGCCTCCCCTCCCAGGCAGTGAAAGGGCCCAAAGGTAGGTTGGGGGGGTGTCAAAAGGCAGAGATGGGGAAAGGTGGGGAACAGATAGACACAGGGAAAGACAGAGCCACAGACAAGGAGGGAGACAGAGACCTAGAAAATGAGACCAAGCCAGAGGCACAGAGACAGAGGGAGAGACAAAAGGACCGAGAAAGAAACAGCCACAGAGAGACAAGATGTTTCTCAGGCCAAGGGATCGCCAGGAGGATCCCCAGGGACGGAGGCCTTAGCTCCGGGGGCAGACAGACACACAATGACGTTTGTCCCTCAGGCAGCCCAGAGCTGGTTGGAGAAACATGAATATTTTTCCCTTTTAAAGCAGGGAAGGAAGTGGGAGGGGTTGGGCTGCTCAGCTTCAGGGCTTGGAGGGATGGGGGTGGGGGGCAGAGGTGGGGAAGGGAATCCCAGGGTGGCAGAAGCAGCAGGAGGTGAGAGAGGCCGGGAGAGGCTGAGCCCCAGGACCAGCCGCCCAAAGGAGGGGGCAGGAGAGGGACCAGCAGAAGCCGGACACAGATGGGGAGCATCTCCGTAGGGAGGAGATGACGGGGCCCCAGTGGCAGATGGGAAGATACAAGCCAGGGTGAGGAAGACAAAGACACCACTGGAGGCAGGGAAAAGGCTGAGCGGCTCAGAGGGCTCCCCAGAGTTCTCCCTGCTGCCCCTGGGCCAGCCAGCTTCTTCCCTTCTCCCCAGGGACCCCCTTCTCTACCAGGAAGCAGGGGCCCAGAGCAGGGAGGGGAAACTCACCTCTGTGGGGTTCCTGCACGACTTCAGGAGTCCCTAAACCCCCACCCCCCACAAATAAAAGAAAATAGTAAATAACTAAGCCCCTCGGCCCCTCCAGCCCCCTTCTCTCTCCCAACAAAGCCCTGAGGCAACCAGACAAAAGGGAGTCAGGCTCCAAGGGGCACTTCCCATCTGGTCACTGGGGGAGAACATGGTCCCAGGGTCTTACAGAGTGAGTGGGGGGAGGGTTGAGTCAAGAAACTCAGCCCCAGGATCAGCTCTAAGTCCAGAGAGGGTCAGAAGGTCACACAGCGTTTCCTGCCTCTGGGAGAGCACAGGCCCTAAACAGCCAGGACACACAGGCAGGCAACCTGCCTGGCTTTGACTCGGAGCTCTGCTCCTTCTGAGCTGGGACCCGGGGCAAGGGATTAAATCACTTTCCTCATCTGGAAGATGGAGGTCTTAAACCCTTCCCAGGATTTGTGAGGATTAAATGAGTTAAGTGGAAAGGAATGGAAACAGTGCCTGGCACATAGGAAGTGCTCAATAAACACGCTGACTATTGTTGGGGCTTCGGGGCAGCCTTTCCCTTCACCTACCTGGATTTTCCGGCTTCTGTCCTCTTCGCTCTCTAATTCCAACAATTCGTCAATGTTGACCTCATCAGGCATGTCTGCCTCCTAAGGCAGGGAAGGAGGAGGGGTCAGTGTCCCTTGCCTGCCCCTCCCTCGCCTTTGTCCAGGCCTCTGGAGAAGCTCCACCAGCCCCAGGGCCCAGCTGGCCGGTTCTGGAGCAACAGTGTGGCAGTCAGGGACAGCACCGCCAAGGCAGGACATCTGGGTGCTGGGGGGAGGGGTGGCAGATGGGTTGACAGAGGCCCAGCGGTCTGTACCAGCTCAGATGCCGGGGCCCCCAGAGCCCAGAGAGCCTTGGGGCTGGCACAGGTCTCTCTCCTTGGCCCCAGTTCCCATAGAGGGAAACAGGCCTGGTCAAGTCTCTGAATGTCAGATTCTGGGATTCAGGAGAGGGGCTGGTTCTGCCCTTTCAAGGAAAAGTCTAAGCACTAGGTGTGGGGGAGGGGCACAGGCCAGCCAGAGCCTACTGGGGGAGGCCCCTTGCCTAAGAGGACCAGAAGGGAGGGGAGGGCTCCTGCCAGCCCCCAGGGCCAAGAGTGCACCTCGATCGGTCCAGATAATGACCACCAACGCGCCCCAGAGTGGGTGGGTGGGAAGAGCCGTGGGCCCAACTTTGAGTGGCCCAGAGGGGCATTCCTCCCGTAGCCTGTCGGGGCAAAAAGCCAAACGCAGGCTGCCTCTCTCTCCCTGTGGGGGACAGAATCCAGCTGTCAAAGCAAGAGATCCCGGAGGCTACAGATTTTTTCCTCCCCCACCCAACGACCTTCAGACTTCATTGTGGGCCTCAGGGCTGGGTGGTCCCGGGTTTGTTGGGGGGGGGGGTCAGCAAAGGCATGGCTAGTCCTTAAGTGGATCCCACGCCTGTGTGAGGCTCTGCAGGTGAGCTAGAGACTGAGGCCAAGGGGCCAGCGCCAAGGCCAAGGCCGGCAGGAGAGTGCAGAGCTCTAGGGCATCATGAGCAGCCTGCCCGGGGCTACGGTCCGAGGACTACAAGGCATGTGGCTCTGGTTTAGTGTGTCACAGCAGCTGGAAATGTCCGCCATCGGAGGATGACCTTAAAGGATGCCACCTACCAATGGTCACTGGACTTCTACGTCTACTTATAAGAGCCTCCTTGTGTGCCTGACAACAGTGGGACCTTTTGTCGCCATCAGGGGCCCTGCCTTCTGTCCCCTTCGAGCCGTGCCGAGGAGCATCTGTGCCTCCTCTCTGTCCGCTGACACAACCCCCACGTCCCTGGGATTGTGTTTTGTGTGTGGCGCAGTGTGACTTCAAGCAGAAACTCAAGTGGAAGGTGTGAAACGCACATGGGTAGCCTAGGCGTCCCCACACGAGGCTGTTGCTCACGCCCTGTGTGGCCACCGACAATTGTAGTCTCTGCCTTGCCAGGCCTGTGTGTCCCTACAGCTTGTGCGGTTTTCTGTGTGTGGCTGTAATTTCGGCTATTTTCTGTAAGCAGCTGTAGTGCCTGTCATTGTGTCTGCATATGGTCCTTCCTTTTGCTTTAAGGAAGCAATGGAGGGTTTTCCGTGAATCATTCCGTGTGGCAAGGAGTTGCCCCGGTTCTGGTGTGCGTATGACTCCATGGAGGGTCTCTGAGTAGCTGGAACCGGAGCCTTTTGTGTGGGTGTTGTTGTGCGTAGTCAGCACACGCCTGTGGCTTGTGCTATTGTGTCTGTGGGTGCCGATCTGTAGGGGACCGCAGCCTGTGTCCCTGAGAGTCTGTACATGGCTGCTGTGTCTACCAATGGCTCTAACTCGTCGCTGGGCACGTCTGTGAATGTTGTGGCTTCCTTTGCGGTGTGTTTCTGGGTCTCAGTACCCTCCCGGTCCCCTCACCGGATCTAAGTTCGGCTTGAAGACAGACCCTACCCCCCAACCTCTCTCCAGATTCGGCCGCTCTGGCTCCCCAACTTTGCCTCCTTGCCCCCCATAGGCTCAACCGCTATGCTCAACCATCTCTGGAGACTCAAGCGGGTGTCTGGGTCCACAAGCAGAGACCCAGGGAGGGGACACAGCAAGGGCCAATGAGTCCCTGAGCGCGCATTCCCTTGTGTGACAGAGGCCAGCACAAGCAACCAGAGACCCCAAGAGCGTAGGGAGTCCGGAACAAGGGCGTGTCACTCCTCGATCCCCACACCCGCCTTTGCCCCCGTACGGCTCCCAGCCTCACCCTGCCGCGGTACAGCTCCTCCAAGCGCCCGTCAATCCACTTCTCCACGTCCAGCCGCCGCTGCAGCTCCCGCCGGTCGTACTTGACGGTGACACGCGCGTGTCGTTTCTGCAGGCCCCCGGGGCTGCCCCCCGGGCCGCGAGCCCGCGATGGAGACTGCAACTTGCTCAGCACCCGCTTGCCCAGCCGCTGAGCTGCCATAGCGGTCCCCGTCCCGGCCCGCGCGCCGCGCTGTGCGCCTCCGCAGGCGCCCGGGGGGCCTCTTACGGGCCGGGGCGGAGCCGGCCGGGGGCGGGGGCTTGGGCTCGCCCGGGGGCCAGCTCCGCCCCAGTCGCCCGGGCCTCAGTTTCCCCGCCGGCAGCGCGGGGACTAGTCGCTGCACCGCCTAAAGCCCGCAGCCGTGTTCAGTCCAGGTGTGCGCGCGGTCCCGGAGTCCCAGGCTGGGCCCGGACGGCTGGGGCTCCCGGGGCCTGGATCCCGGGGGGCGGGGTCCCGGGACAGGCTCTTGGGGACCGGGCCTGTCTGCGCCCCCTGACGGCTGTAAGGGACAGTGCAGGAGCCCGCGTGCAGCCTTTCTCCCCAAGGGAAGATTCAGCCAGCGTACTCACAGAACATTTAGTCGTTCTTTCATTTATTCGCTCATTCATGCAGCCTTCAGCAGTAAGTACACTTACTTACTCACTCACTCTATTCAACAAATATGTACTCGTTTGACGTCATGGCATCTGGTAGCCTGTCATATCACACTCCTCAAACCGGATAGCATCCAGATGGTCTTTCCTCCCTCTGGTTATTATCAGGCCCCACCTTCCCAACTCCCTTCCCCATGGGTTTCTTAGTGACCTGCGCAGGAGGAGTCGGCACCTGCTCTCTTCAGTTCTTTCAGATTTCTGAAAATCTGCGGGGGGATATATATATATATATATCAATCACACACACACACCAGGCACTGTTCTAGGCACTAGAGAAAGAACAATGAACAAGAAAGCCTAGTCCTCAAGGAGTTAACATTCTCATGCTGGGGATAGTCAACAGGAAGCTCTAGTATACAGCTTATTAGAATATGATAAGTTCTATGGGGAAATAAAGCAGAAAGGAGGAATGAAGTGAGGCAGGGGTTTGCAATTTTAGCAAGGGAGATCACAGAATTCCCTTACTTCACCAGTCTTCCCACTTCTAATTATGAGCACTAAGAATGATTCTTTTTACGATTCTAATTATAAGCAATAAAAACCCAGGAGCCTCTAGAGCTTACTTTAAAAAAAAAAAAAGTTTGTTTTATTTGTTTGTTTTTTTAAAAGATTTTATTTATGTATTCGGCAGAAAGAGAAAGAGATCACAAGTAGGCAGAGCATCAGGCAAAGAGAGAGGGGGAAGCAGGCTCCCAGCTGAGCAGAGAGCCTGGTGCGGGGCCAGATCCCAGGACCCTGAAATCATGACCTGCAGAGGCTTAACCCAGTAGGCCACCCAGGCCCCCACCCCCAAAAAATAAAGGTTTGTGTTTCAAAGGACATCATGAAGAAAGGGAAGAGATGGGGTGCCTGGGTGACTCAGTCATTAAGCCTCTGCCTTTGGCTCAGGTCATGGTCCCAGGGTCCTGGGATTGAGCCCCACATCTGACTCTCTGCCCAGCAGGGAGTCTGCTTCTGCTTCTCCATCTACTTGTGATTTCCATCTGTCAAATAAATAAATAAAATCTTTTTAAAAATTATTTATTTATTTATTTTTAAAGATTTTATTTATTTATTTGACAGGGAGAGATCACAAGCAGGCAGAGGAGCAGGCAGAGAGAGAGGAGGAAGCAGGCTCCCCGCTGAGCAAAGAGCCCGATGTGGGGCTTGATCCCCGGACCCCAAGATCACAACCTGAGCCGAAGGCAGTGGCTTAACTCACTGAGCCACCCAGGCGCCCCTATTTATTTATATTTTTAAGAAAGGGAAGAGGAGCACCTGGGTGACTCAGTGGGTTAAAGCCTCTGCCTTCGGCTCAG
>NC_081573.1:15322019-15341844 GCF_022355385.1 Mustela nigripes | reverse complement strand
ATTTTATTTATTTATTTGACAGAGAGAGATCACAAGCAGGCAGAGGAGCAGGCAGAGAGAGAGGAGGAAGCAGGCTCCCCGCTGAGCAAAGAGCCCGATGTGGGGCTTGATCCCCGGACCCCAAGATCACAACCTGAGCCGAAGGCAGTGGCTTAACTCACTGAGCCACCCAGGCGCCCCTATTTATTTATATTTTTAAGAAAGGGAAGAGGAGCACCTGGGTGACTCAGTGGGTTAAAGCCTCTGCCTTCGGCTCAGCTGAGCCACCCAGGCGCCCCAAGATAGTTTGTTTTTTTTAGATTTTATTTATCTGGTTTTTATTTTTCAAAGATCTTATTTATTTATTTGAGAGAGAGAGAGAGAGCACACAAGCTGGGGCAGAGGGAGAGGAAGAGGGAGAAGCAGGTTCCCCTGCTGAGGAGAGTCCGACATGGGGCTCCATTCCAGTCAAAGGCAGACCCTTAATCAATTGAGGCACCCAGGTACTCCTATTTTTTTATTTGAGAGAGAGAGAGAGAGAGAGGGAGGAGGGGCAGAGAGAGAAGGAGTGACAGAACCCCAGGCAGACTCTGCATTGTGTGCAACAGCCCACACAGGGCTCAGTCCCATGATCCAGAGATCATGACCACAGCCTAAACCAAGAGTCACGGGCTCAACCATCTGAGCCTCCTAGGTGTCCCCTAACAAGGTACTTGAACCTAAAATAAAGAAAGAAGTGGTGGAACTCAATAATAACAAGACAAATAAGCTAGTGAAAAAGTGGACAAAGACTCTGAATAGACATTTCTCTAAAAAATGATATTTTACAAAGGCCAATAAACATATGAAAAGATGCTCAAGGGGCGCCTGGGTGGCTCAGTGGGTTGGGCCTCTGCCTTTGGCTCAGGTTATGATCTCAGAGTTTTGGGATCGAGCCCCGCATCCGGCCCTCTGCTAGGAGGGGAGCCTGCTCCCCTCCCCCACCACCTCTGCTTGCCTCTCTGCCTGCTTGTGATTTCTGTCTGTCAAATAAATTAATAAAATGTTTAAAAAAAGAAAAGAGGGGCGCCTGGGTGGCTCAGTGGTTTGGGCTGCTGCCTTCGGCTCGGGTCATGATCTCAGGGTCCTGGGATCCAGCCCCGCATCGGGCTCTCTGCTCCGCAGGAAGCCTGCTTCCCTCTTTCTCTCTCTCTCTCTCTGCCTGCCTCTCTGCCTACTTGTGATCTCTGTCTGTCAAATAAATAAATAAAATCTTTAAAAAAAAGAAAAGAAAAGATGCTCAACTGGTTAATTATCAGGAAAATGCAAATCAAAACCATAAGGAGATAAAACTTCACATCCAGTAGGATGGTAATTTCTTTTTTAACATTTATTTTCTTTTCTATAGTAATCTCTACACCCAGTGTAGGACTTGAGTTACAAATCCCCAGATTTCACACACTCTTCCAGCCAGATTCTTCAGATGGCTATAATAGATTTTATTTATTTTTTAAAAGATTTTATTTATTTATTTGACAGAGGCAGAGATCACGAGTAGGCAGAGAGGCAGGCAGAGAGAGGGAGAAGCAGGCTCCCTGTTGAGCAGAGAGCCCTATGCAGGGCTCGATCCCAGCACCCTTGGGACCATGACCTGAGCCGAAGGCAGGAGCTTTAACCCACTGAGCCACCCAGGCGCCCCTATAATAGCTTTTAAATGGAAAACACCAAGTGTTGGCAAGGCTGTGGAGAAATCACAACTTTCATACATTCATGCTGGGAATATAAAATGGTGTGGCCACTTTGGAAAACATTCTGGCAGTTCCTCAAAAGGTTAAACTTAGAGTTACCATATGACTCAGCAATTCTACTCCTAAGAGTACACTAGAGAACTGAAAGCATATGTTCACACAAAAACTTGTACGTGAATGTTCATCACGGCATTGTTCAGAATAACCAGAAGGTGGAAACAACACAGCGCACCAACTGATGAATGGATAAATAAAATGTGGTACATCCATAAAATGGCCTGGAATTTGACAATGAAAAAAAATGAGGTATTGATACATGATATACTATAGATGAACCTTGAAACCGTGCCAAGTGAAAGAGGCCACACGCTGTATGATTCTACTTATATGAAATATCCAGAATAGGCAAATCCATAGACAGAAAATAGATTGGTGGTTGCCTGGGGCTGAGAGAATTGAGGGGAGGGGAGTGATTGCTGACCAGTATGGGGTTTCTTTTCTTTTCTTTTTTTTTTTAAGATTTTATTTATTTGACACAGAGAGAGTAGGGATGGAGGGGGGAGAACAAGGCAGAGGGAGAAGCAATGTTCCTGGTGAGCAGAGAGCCCAATGGTGGACTTGATACCAGGACCCTGGGGATCATTACTTGAGACAAAGGCAGAGGCTTTAACCCACTGAGCCACCCAGGCACCCAGGGCCTGTGGATATTTTGAGGTGGGTGGCCTGTTGGGGCTATCTGGATTCAGTCAGGGGGGTTACTATGGGCCCTTGTGCCTGGGTCAGCTTTCCATTGCTCATGCCTGCTGTCTCAAAGTAGCCTCTACAAAGCATGGTCCTTTCTCAACACGTTTGCCCTGATGGTTCTTTCTATCAGCAGGGTTCATTCCTTCATCTCCCTCAGATGTCACCAGAGCAGTGGGGTCTTGTCTGAACACCTGCCTCGCTCACATTGAGAGTTCCACGTCCCTTATTTGGCTCGATGTTTTATCCATAACATCACTTTTCCACATTGTATATAATTTACTCATTCTATCTGTTGTCCGTTTTCAGCTAGCCATGTGCCAAAGGGCAAAAGGAGTGGTCTACAGGAGTACAGGTAAAAAGGGGGTACACTGCCTGTAGGGAATTTAAAATATAAACAAATAGGAGCACCTGGGTGGCTCAGTGGGTTAAACCTGTGCCTTCTGCTCAGGTCATAATCTCAGGGTCTTGGAATCGAGACCCACATTGGGCTCTCTGCTCAGCAGGGAGCCTGCTTCCCCCTCTCTCTGCCTGCCTCTCTGCTTACTTGTGATCTCTGTCTTTCAAATAAATAAATAAAATCTTAAAATAAAATAAAATATAAACAAGTAAAACCTACCGAAAGTTGGCCCAGTTTTTATTAGACCATGCACTGACAAATTCTAAGGTGTATCAGTGATAAAATAATCCTCCAAAATAATCCAGAATCATTTGTTGGTCTGCTTGTAAACAATTGATACAATTACTGTTGAGTTTTATTTTTTTAAGATTTATTTATTTATTTGAAAGAGAGAGAGAAACAGAGAGCAGAAGTGGGGGGAGGGACAGAGGGAGAGGAAGAGAAGCAAACTCTCTGCTGAGCTCAGAGCCCAATATGGGCATCATCTCAAGATCCTGAGATCCTGACCTGAGCTGAAATCAAGAGTCACCTGTTTCAATGACTGAGCCACTCACACTCCAGTTTTTGTTTTTGTTTTTTTAAGATTTTATTTATTTGAGAGAGGGGGGTAGAGAGACAGAGAGAGAGAGAGAGAGAGAATGAAGCGGGGAGAGGCAGAGGGAAAAGCAGTCTCCCAGCTGAACAGGGAGCTGATGTAGGGCTGGATTCCAGAAGCCCAAGAGCCTGAGCCAAAGGCAGCCACTTAACTGACTGAGTCACCCAGATGCCCCAGTCCCCCATTGAGTTTTAATAATAGGCTTCCAGTTAGTTATTTTTATTACTGTGTCCTTTAGTAAACATTGTATTTGTAGTAGTTTTCTTTCTTTTTTTTTTTTAAGATTTATTTATTTAGTTATTTGACAGACATAGATCACAAGCGGGCAGAGAGACAGGCAGAGAGGGAAGAAGGGAAGCAGGCTCCCTGCTGAGCAGAGAGCCCGATGTGAGGCTCCATCCCACGACCCTGAGATCATGACCTGAGTCGAAGGCAGAGACTTTAACCCACTGAGCCACCCAGGCACCCCTCAGTTGTTAATTTTAAGACTAAAGAACAAATTAATGACTCTTACATGATTATTATTGAAAATAATTTTCTGGTAGAGAGGAGGAAGTATAAAGAAGTTATCCCCTCCAGGTGTCAAATATCCTAGTCCTACCACTGTTCACAACATTACAAAATGAGTTCTGGGGTGCCTGGGTGGCTCAGTGGGTTAAAGCCTCTTCCTTCGGCTTAGGTCATGATTTCAGAGTTCTGGGATGGAGCCCCTGATCAGGCTCTCTGCTCAGCAGGGAGCCTGCTTCCCCTTCTCTCTCTGCCTGCCTCTCTGCCTAGTTGTGATCTCTCTGTCAAATAAATAAATAAAATCTTAAAAAAAAAAAAAAAAAGAGCTCCAACGGGACAGGGATTTTGCTTTGTTCCTTGTTGTATCTTCTCCGGCATTTGCAACAGTACCTGGCTCATAGTGGGTGCTCAATGAATATGCCAAATGAACAGATGCGTGAATGGACCTGTGACTCCTTTCCAGCCTCAACTCTCACCACAGTCCTGTTTTCCGGCTAAATTCCTGGCTTAGAGAAATGGGGTGGGGTCGGGGGGTTCAGGTGCTGGAGAGATCTTTGTTCTCACATTGAGACTCTTGACCTTGAGTCCTTGGACCTCACTAAAAGATTAAAGAAGATGGTGGGCAAAAAAGTTTTTTAATAAAAAAGAAATGGTGAGGACACCTGGTTGGCTCAGTTGGTACAGCACATGACTCTTGCTTGAACTTGAGGTTACTGAGTTCCTGCCTCATGCTGGGTGTAGAGACTATTTAAAAATAAAACAAATAAACAAAAAAATGGACACAAAAGCTCAATTGCTTCAGGTAGACACCATTTTGATAACCCAATTAAGGCTCCTCACACGTTAAGTGAGGAGGGAGCCTGAAGACTGGGAACAGCCCTGGATCCTGTAAGGCATTGTTGTCTTCCTTGCCTAGGGCCTTTGCATTTGCTGTTCCAGATGCTTAGAATGTTTCTCCATCAGCGCTTCTGATCCTTCAGGTTCATTATCAAAGCCACCTCCTCACTCCCACCACCTCAGTCCCTGATCATTGTCTGTGCTCCCCTGTCCCATCCCCAATCATTCTAGTCAGTCTGTCCTGTGCTTCTGTCATCACTACTCTTGGTTGTTCCTGTCTAGTGAGGAAAGGACTAGTCTGGCGTGGTCATTGCTGGGTTCCCAGGAACATGCTCAGTAGGCGTTGAGTGAATGTTCAATTTAGGAAGGAGTAAATTCCTCACCCTCAAAGGAGGGTAAAAATGAGGCAAGCGTCATCACCACATTTTCAGGAACCACTGATTTCCAGGAAGAGCATTCTGTACCCTCTTCTCCGACCCCCAGGCCCAGCCCAAGAGTGAAGGTACTGATGTAGGAGAGACGATGTTAAGATTCGAAGCCAATGGCCAAGAAAGAATTCTTAAGACATCTTTGGTGCAAAATGGTGGTTTATTAAAGCAGGGGGACAGGACCCTTGGGCAGAAAGAGGAGCAACCGGGTCAGGAGGAGTGGCCCCTTATAGACTTAGGAGTTGGGAGAGGGAGGTAAGGAAAAAGGGAGGTTTCAAAAGAACTTTCCCATGCTAAAGAGGACCTGCAAGTTACTGTTGTTTTTCCCCTCTAGCAAGGGATTAACATTAAGATAGTTGGGAGATTCTTGGAAGACTTATCAGGAGTCCCACCCAGGAGTGGAGGTGGGGGGAGGTTCGAGCTAGAATTTTTGGCTCTAGCCAAAACATCAAGGCAACTGAGCTGGTCAGTGGGCTCTAAGGAAATTTAATAATTTTTTCTTCTGCCTTTGTTTCAGTAGCAGGACGTCACCAAACCCAGGATCAGGGTAGCAGGAGCCCCAGGGCTCAGCAGGTTTGCTTCTCTCCACAGGCTAGGTCCCGCCCCCTCTCCCCCATCCAGGGGCCAGCCCAGGTGCGCGGAGGGGGGGAGGATCCTCGCTCAGGTGCCTGCTCCCTGCGCCTGCGCTCTACGCGCCCCGCCTCGCCAGGTGCGCCCCGCCCCCCTCCCGACCGGCCACCTTCCTTAGCTGCGCGGAGGCGGCCGCCATTGGCTTTAGCGCCCACCGAGTGTTTGGGAGGTTGGCGGGGTTCTGAACCGTGGAAGAGTCGCTGAGTGACTGACTGACTGACTAAAAGGGGCCAGTGAGGGGCGGACAGAGGCGTCGTGGCCGTAGGAGGCAGGTGTCCGCAAACCGAAGGTCCGGCGAGGTGGAGGGTGGGGGGTTTCCCGGAGGCTTCGGCAGGAGCGCCGGCGCAGCACCTCACAGACCCTCTGGGAGCGCCAGCACCTGAACACGAGGCTCTCTAGCGCGCGTGCGCGGCGAGGGTCCTCCCGCACCTGATCGCGAGACCCTAACGGCCAGCGGCTCGAGGCTTCGCGGGCGCTGCGGGGTGGAACCCGTCATGGCGCAGCTGTGTGGGCTGAGGCTGTGCGGGGCTTTCCTCGCCCTGTTGGCTTCGCTGCTCCTCTTCCGGGCTGAGGCGGCCGACGGAGAACGTGGCGTCCACGGTGAGGGCCAGGGCGGGTCTCCCGGGAGGAGTGGAAGGCCGACAGGCGGAGGGCGGGGCGCGAGGGGACTTGGGCAAGGTCTGAGCCGGGCGAATAGGCGGGAGAGGGAATTGGGAGACCTGGTGAAGCTCGTGGGGTGTGGTGGAGCGGGCTGTAGGAGATTGAGCCTGGGGCTGAGGTTTGGGAGCCCCTGGGACTGAGGACGGGCGGCGGAGCCCGAGTTGGGAAGGTTTCCTGCGGGTGAGGGAGGAGACTTAGGGGTATTGACCAGGAAGGAGTGGCATTGGCCCTTCCTGTGGCAGGAAGGGGGTGAGAGGCCCAACAGAAGACCAGCCTTCTGGCAGAGGAAAGTTCTGTGGCCTAGGGGAGCCCTGAGAGGCCGGGCTTGAGAGGGTGGGGATTGGATTAGGTGACGTAATGGCAGTTTAGCCTCTGGCAAGAAGCCCCCACGCCCACCTCTTTAGATACTGGACCACGGCCTCTCGAGAAATCTTACCTGGTTCAGTTGCAGTAGAGCGGCTCCAAAATGATGCCTCAGGAAGAAGAAGAAAAGCAAAAGTGTTGGAGGGGAGAAACTTTGCAAAGGTGCAAGAGTGGGGACTCCTTGGGATAAGAAGAGTATTGGCCTTGAGAAGCTGGGGTTGTGGTTGTGGAACTGGTCCTTATAGGTTGGTGGAGAATAAGGCCCTATTTAAATCTCTACATTCTCCAGAAGTTTGGCTTGGGAAGGTCATTTTGAACAAGTGTTGTCATAACCTCAAATGCTTCAGACAAGCACAGCCAGGCTTTGGGAAAAAACCCTCTTTTCAAATGAGAATTCACTGATTCAGCAAAACTTATTGAGCCCCTGCTATGTGTCAGGGATGATGCTGGCACCGGTGGTAACAGTTGTGACTCAGACAAGCCAGGTCCCAACACTTAGCTTGTATTCTAGTGGGAGAGACAGAGACAGTGAGTAAACATTTAGGTAAAGAGCAGTCACCGCAGTATTAAATTACTAAGAAGTAAATGAACAAGGTGAAGTACACAAACAGCGTGATGTAAGATGATGGGGCTGCTTTAGCTCAGGTGGTCGGTCAGGGGAGGCCTCTCTGAGGAGGGTGAGGTCTTGAGCCCTAACACAAAGACCTCTGGTGGGTGAGAGTCCATGGAGGTAATGGAGTCAGAGGCCTCCAGTTTGGAGGAAGCCTGGTAGTATTCAAGGAAAAGACACAGAATCATCCTAGCGGGAGTAGAAGTGGGGGTGGGGAGAGAATTGGAGGAGGATGTGAGGTGGGAGAAGTAGGCTGGAGCTCGGTGACTTTGTAGGCCACCGTTTTGGGTGGAAAGAAAAAAAGGAGGGTTTGTGTGCCGCTTATCACCTGTGGTGACTTCTGTAATTTATTTATTTTTTTAAAAGATTTTATTTATTTATTTGACAGAGATCATAGGCAGGCAGAGAGAGAGAGAGAGGAGGAAGCAGGCTGCCTGCTGAGCTGACCTGAGCTGAAGGCAGAGGCTTTAACCCACTGAGCCACCCTGGCGTCCCACCTGTGGTGATTTCTGAAGTCTATTAATTTACCCACGTCAGAGGCAGAGAGGGAAAAATGAGCTAATGGGGATGTCAGGGGCTATTGGGGAGAGAATCAGCTCTGGTAGGTCAAGGAATCAAGAGTGGAGGTAGGTGTTAGGTACCTGGGTGGCTCAGCGGTTAAGCGTCTCCCTTTGGCTCAGGTCCTGATGTCATCATCCTGCTCAGTGGAGAGTCTACTTCTCTCACTTGCTCTGCCTTTCCCCCTGCCTGTGCGTGCTCTCTCAGATAAATAAATGAAATCTTAAAAAACACATAGATAAAACAGGGACGCCTGGGTGGGCGGCTCAGTCAGTTAACCATCTGCATTCCGCTCAGGTCATGATCCCAGGGTCCTGGGATGGAGCCCCGTGTTGGGCTCCCTGCTCATTGGATAGCTTGCTTCTCCCTCTCCCTCTGCCTACCACTCTGCCTACTTATGCTCTCTCCCTGTCTCTCTGTCAAATAAATAAATAAAATCTAAAAAATTAAAACAACTCATAGGAAAAAAATTCAGGGGGCACCTGGGTGGCTCAGTAGGTTCAAGCCTCTGCTTTCTTTCTTTTTTTTTTTTTTTTTTTTTAAAGATTTTATTTATTTATCAGAGAGAGAGAGGGGGAGAGAGCGAGCACAGGAAGACAGAATGGCAGGCAGAGGCAGAGGGAGAAGCAGGCTCCCTGCTGAGCAAGGAGCCCGATGTGGGACTCCATCCCAGGACGCTGGGATCATGACCTGAGCCAAAGGCAGCTGCGTAACCAACTGAGCCACCCAGGCGTCCCAAGCCTCTGCTTTCAATTCAGGCCATGATCCCAGGGTCCTGGGATCGAGCCCTGCATCGGGCTCTCTGCTTGGCAGGGAGCCTGCTTCCCTCTTTCTCTCTCTGCCTGCCTCTCTGCCTACTTATGATTTCTGTCTGTCAAATAAATAAATAAAAATCTTAAAAAAAAAAAAATTCAGGTGCTGAACATACTTGCAGTCTGAACTAGAATTTGACATGTCTTTTTTCAATGACATAATCATGTTAGGATATGCCTTTTAGTTACCTGCTCTGGGACTTAATCAAAACCGAATTTAGGGCTAAACTCTATTGCTTACTGAGTTCTGATCCTTGAAACAGCGTGGTTGGGTGGTCAAGCTACAGATCTTGCCTAAGATCATGCAGTCGTAATTGACAAAGTCAAGTCTGGCTTCAGAGGCCTTTCCCTGGTGGCCTTTCTGGCTGCTGCAGCTGGGTGGACCTCCTGACCTTTCAGAAGTACTCTTGTCTCGTTGGGTGAACTAATGACCTTGCTTATCTGAAGTTCTGTTTGTTTGAAAGCTTTCAGTAGTTTAATTTGAACGAGGAGGTAGTTTTGATTTTTTTTTCAGGCAACAGGGTCTTCCACTAAGAGTGACGTTTCTCCAGCCCCATGCAACTGCATAGGTGCCACTAGATGAGTATGGTGAGGTGGGGACTGTGTAGTGAATGTGTGTGAGGGGGTGATGGTAATGATTGGTCAAGGAATTTGATCTTTGTGAAGACGTGAGGGGGCTGAGGGGTAGAGAGCAGATAGGGTCGGTGAATTGTTGGAGTTGAGGTTTTGGAGGGCATGAACTGGAAAGAAAGGATATGATGGGCAGTGAGTGAGATGCTTGAAACTGAGATTCCAAGAAGTTGTGTTTCTTGAGACAAGGTCTAGACATAACCATTGTGGGACGAAGCTGAGGGGAGGGCAAGATCACTGGAGAAGAGGTTTAGGAACCAAGAGGCCAGGATGGTCTGAGGGTCACCAACCTGGGTATGGAAATTACTGGGAATGATGAGGGAGGCAGCACAAGAGATAGTGAGCCAGGAGCTAAAGTCATGAAATGAGGAGTAGTGATCTGGGCAGATGATGCACAAGGTGGGGTACAGTCTGTTTTGATGGTGATTAATAGCTGGACTTTGGAGAGGGCAGAACACTGTAGAAGCAGCACCAGGTGCAAGGAGACCTACCCTCTTGGAAATGTCTTTGAGGGAGGAAGGGTTTGGTTAGAGTAAGGAGAATGTGATGAGAATGTTCAGAGAGGAGATGAGAAAATAAGAGATTTTGCTTAAGGCAATTGCTAAGTTCCCAAACCCTGGAAGTTAGGGGGAAGAGGGATGAGAACAGTATAGGATGTATGGGGATGAGGGGAGTTAAGTCAGGAGTCTGGGCTGATGTCATGATAAGCAAGTGATAGGAGTGCAGTCGGGTTCAAGGCTGAAAGTGTTGGGCAGGGACTGGGTGTTGGGAGGACAGATGGCAAGGGGTGTGGTGGTAAGTAGTGGATACTTGGACTCTGGACAAGGGTGTCCTGAAACCGGACCCTTGCAGCTGGAGGTGGAGGAAAGCTGATACTGCTCTGCGTGTTTCTAGCATTCAGGTAGGGCGCCAGTCTACCGTGGAAAGCACACTGAGATTATAAACCCTCCGCTCCCAAGAGGCCTCCAACAGGCTTTATGTGACTTGTAGTTTGTAGAATTGAGATTTATTTTTTAAAAGATTTTGATCACAAGTAGGCAGAGAGGCAGGTGGAGAGAGGGGGAAGCAGGCTCCCTGCTGAGCAGAGAGCCCCATGCAGGGCTGGATCTCAGGACCCTGGGATCATGACCTGAGCTGAAGGCAGAGGCCTTAACCCACTGAGCCAACCAGGTGCCCCTAAAATTGGGAATTTTTTTTTTTTAAGATTTTTTTTTAATTTATTTACTTGAGAGAGAGTGAGAGAGAGCATGAACGAGGAGAAGGTCAGAGAGAGAAGCCGACTCCGCATGGAGCTGGGAGTCCGATGCGGGACTCGATCCCGGGACTCCAGGATCATGACCTGAGCCGAAGGCAGTCAGTCGTCCAACCAACTGAGCCACCCAGATGTCCCTAAAATTGGGAATTTTTTATGGAAAAATATGGTTATGGCTCTCTGCCTGAAAAATGTGAAGATCTGTGGCACCAGATCAGTGTTCCCACATGGCACCCATAGTGCTCCTTTTGGAAAGGACATACACTACTCGGTCTTTATGTACTTGGCCTGCCCACTGTATCTCTAAGCATTTAAGTTGTAACCTCCCCCATCTTAATATGTTCCATTTTGTAAATGGAGGTAGAGGAAACAGCTCCTTATAAATTGTATAGTGCAAGTGTGTGTGTCATTGCTGTTAGGGAGGGAAAAGCCCTTATCAGTTGGCCACAGATGTGTGTAATTCTTTTTTTTTTTTTAATTTCTTCCCAGGTGATAAGTCCTATTATCTGGAGTGTCCCAAAATACGTAATTTTGATTTCACTCAATTTAAGGATAGATAATACAGTCGGCCCTCGAACAACACAGGGGTTAGGAGCAACTCTGCAGTTGAGAATCCAAATCTAAATTTTGATTCCTCAAAAACGTAGCCTGCTGATAGCCTGCTCTCTAAGCCTTACCAATGACATAAACAGTTAATTAACACATATTTTGTGTTACATGTATAAAATACTGTATTCTTCTGTTTGTTTGTTTGTTTTTAAAGATTTTACTTATTTATTTGACAGAGATCACAAGTAGGCAGAGAGGCAGGCAGAGAGAGAGCAGGAAGCAGGCTCCCTGCTGAGCAGAGAGCCCGATGTGGGCTCAATCTCAGGACCCTGGGATCATGACCTGAGCTGAAGGCAGAGGCTTTAACCCACTGCGCCACCCAGCCACCCCTTAAATACTGTATTCTTAAAGAGAGCTAGAGAAAAAATATTAAGAAAATCATCAAGAAAAAGTTCAACTGTGTATTCCTTTTCAGGACAAAACCTCAAAAATTCCTTTGGGAAGTTTAAGTGTAGTTCCTGCTGCCAATAACTATGCCTCACCTTGGGCTCATCAGAGCTTGGAGTTAATGGTGCTGGGCTTTGTTGATTGTTCTTGGGACTTTCCACTGGAGAAAGTGCAGCAGCCTACATTTGAGAGCCTCTATTGCATTTTCTAGTGATCTTCAGTTTCCATCTACCTCTTGGGTTAATTCGTTTCCCCAGCACTTTGACTAAAAGGACAAATTTCCAGCACTTCTAATAAGCATGTTCTTAGTCACCACTCCTTTCTCTTAAACCCCATCCACAGGGAGCTAAAGTGCAGTTGGTGTTAGTGATTGGCTGTGGGTTCTCCAAAGTAGCATCTTCTAGGGTTTTTTTTTTTTTTGTTTTTGTTTTTTAAGATTGGTGTATTTATTTGAGAGAGAGCTTGAGCTCACCCCTGTGAGTAGAGGGAAGGGGAGAGAGCGAGAATCTTTAGGCAAACTCTCTGCTGAACCTGGAGCCCTGAGTCTGCAAGGCTCATCCCACTACCCCAGGAGATCCTGACCTGAGCCAAACCAAGAGTCTGGCTCTTAACGGACTGAGCCAGTCAGGTGTCCCTAGCATCTTCTAGTGTTCTGCCCTTCACAGAAGAGGCACTTGTTTTGCTTGCAATCAAGGCAGTTTGCAGGATACTTTGAAATACTTACTCACTGGTTTATCCAAGACATTTTTTTTTTAAAGATTTTATTTATTTATTTGATGGAGATCACAAGTAGGCAGAGAGGCGGACAGACAGACAGGAGGAAGCAGGCTCCCTGCCAAGCAAAGAGCCCGATGTGGGACTCGATCCCAGGGCCCTGAGATCATGACCTGAGCCGAAGGCAGAGGCTTAACCCACTGAGCCACGCAGGCGCCCCCAAGACATACATTTTTAAAAAGATTTTATTTATTTATTTATTTGATAGAGCACAAGCCGGGGGAGCAGCAGGCAGAGAGAGAGAGGGAGAAGCAGGCTCCCAGCTAAGCAGGAAGCCATGTGGAACTCGATCCCAGGACCCTGGGATCATAACCTGAGCCAAAAGCAGGCGCTTGACTCACTGAGCCACCCAGGCACCCCTATTTAAACACCTACTATGTGCAAGGTACAGTTTTAGGCCCAGGAAACAGCACTGAACAAAACAAATGACCTCCTGATGCATGGCAGCCACCTTGTAATGAAAGAAAGACAGTACAGTCATAAAATGGCAGTGAATATGTACCTGGAAATGAGTACTGTAAGAAAAGTAAGGTAAGATTTGGTGTGCTTAGTGCTGAAAACATGGCCTTCGAAGCTCAGATGGTGACGGCCCCTAAGGAACATTGAGGGCCTCACTTTCAGGTCCTCTGAAGGTCCACGGAAAAGATTCCTTTGTGAAGTGAAGCAGACTTCTCTTTCACCTGCTCCCCACACACTTCTCATCTTTCCTCTCCTGGGAGTCATTTATAACTCTCACACTTAAGGTAAGTTGACAGGGCATCCAGGCCTGTGCCATGTGCTGATGTGGTAGCCAGAGATTCATGTGAGAAGCGAGTGATCCCTGATTTCATGGACCCTAGGAAGCCTTGATGGATCACTGGTCACATGACTAAAGCAGTTTTCACAGTGACCCCAGAAGCAATAGCAGGCGGATTATGGGTGTCTGTGCAGTCCTGGTCACAAATGTCATTTCATGTATTGTTTCTGAAAAGATCTTTTTGAAAACTGAAAAGGGATGCTGGAACATGGATGCTGAGGCCCCATACGTAATTTTAGAGTTTAGTTAATTTGAAATTATTTGAAGTATATTTTTCATGATTAGAAATCCATTTTAGAAATGAAGGCAAAAAAATTTAGCTGTTGTTTTACATACTAGTGTTTTGAGATGGATCTCACCGAAAGGGGCCTGGCTTTGGCTTCTAAAGTCCTTGAGTTCATACGGCATATTTTATGTGTCCCCCTGGGTCTGTCATTTAGAGTCCAGGACATGCACTTAAGGGGGTGAAAAATAACTGCCATCATTGTTTGTGACCTTTCAAGGGACCACTCATAAACAGATGCAGAGTATGTATGTGGTATTGAAATTTAATGGGACATAATGGAAAAACATGTCTGAAAACGTTCCTCAGGGATGATAATGAAAAACAAGTTTGAGAAACACTGTTCCAGGGAGAAGGGTATATTAGCTTTCATCAATTTGTGAAAATGGTCCATGATTCAGAAAAGGTTAAGAATCCCTTGAATTGGGTGCCTGGGTGGCTCACTGGGTTGAGCTTCTCTTCTGCCTTTGGCTCAGGTCATGGTCTCAGAGTCCTGGGATCGAGCCCCGCATCAGGCTCTCTGCTTAGCAGGGAGCCTGCTCCCCCACAACCCCTCTGCCGATTCTCTGCCTTCTTGTGATTTTTCTCTCTGTCAAATAAAAAAAAAAAAATCTTAGAGGGAGTCCCATGAAAGACACTGAAACTGCCTTTCCAAGTTACTCAGATGGGCTACTGTGATTGTAGGTAAGGGTAGAATTCATAGTCTTGTTTGATGAATATGCAGTGACAGTGGGTAGGAGCGGTGGTTTGCCTTGTGCCAATGGTTTCTAAAGTGTAAACTTCTATATCTCGATATTTTATATCTAAAGTGCCAAGGTTTTATATCTAAAACGAGATATTATGAGTCTTATAATTTAAGTTGGATTTGTCGTTGTAAATGTTCTTTCCTCATAAATACCCAAGGGTTATTTTAAAGTTTCTGCATTATTTATCGTAATAATGACAACTTCCAGGCACCCAAACCTAGAGGAGATGGGTAGTTAGTAGCTTTCTTTCCTTTTTTAAAAGATTTTATTTATTTATTTGACAGAGAAAGATCACAAGTAGGCAGAGAGAGAGAGAAGCAGGCTCCCTGCTGAGCAGAGAGGCTGATGCAGAGCTCCATCCCAAGACCCTGAGATCATGATCTGAGCCGAAGGCAGTGGCTTAACCTACTGAGCCACCCAGGTGCCCCATTGGTAGCTTTCTTTTTTTTTTTTTAAAGATTTTTTATTTATTTATTTGACAGAGAGAGATCACAAGTAGGCAGAGAGGCAGGCAGAGAGAGAGAGGAGGAAGCAGGCTCCCTGCTGAGCAGAGAGCCCGATGTGGGACTCGATCCCGGGACCCCGAGATCATGACCTGAGCCGAAGGCAGCGGCTTAACCCACTGAGCCACCCAGGCGCCCGGTAGCTTTCTTTACTGAAAACAGAAGCACTCAAGTATGTAGAACCTACCCAGCTAACCCAAATAGGTGAATTCCTAGGTCCCTTAGAAATCAAGCTGATCATAAAGTACATGTCAACTCTGGAATTTGGCACAGTGGGATTAAAACAGCCATGAGTACCTCCTGGATACTCAGTACCTCTTTGCTTACACAGAGCTTTTAAAGATAGCTCATTCTTCAGTGAAGAGATACTAGAAGGTCCAAATGGGTAACCAGGGCATATTTTTTCTTACTTTCCCCAGGCCTTGAACACTTAATCTCAGCATAATGTGGGGTTGCAGGACTTTGATCTATGTGATAGTTTGCCTTTGTCCTACCATGGTGAAGATCAGAAAGGTATCACTTAAGGTGTGGTAAATGGTCACACAGCAGAAAAATAAAGGGAAGGGTGATGGTTTAATTGGTTTTATTGACTCTGACTTGAGGTTTTCCATAGCCCCGTGTCCTGTTAGCCATCATACTCAGTTGGATTTTCTAGTGAACTCTGCCATCCTTTTTGTACCTTCATTCCCACTGTCGCTGTATTAGTCTGGCCTCATAAAAATATATTATCTACTCTTTATTCAAAGATTTGTTCTAAAAATTTTTTTTAAGATTTGATTTCTGTATTTGACAGATCACAAGTAGGCAGAGAGGCAGGCAGAGAAAGGAGGAAGCAGGCTCCCGCTGAGCAGAGAGCCTGATGCGAGGCTTGATCCCAGGACCCTGGGATCATGACCTGAACTGAAGGCAGAAGGCAGAGGCTTTAACCCACTGAATTTTTCTTATTTATTTATTTATTTATTTATTTATTTATTTATTTCGGGGGGGTGAGAGAAAGAAACAGACTCTGCTGAGCAGGGAGCCTAATATGGGACTTGATCCCAAAACCCTGGGATCATTATTTGAACTGAAGGCAGATGCTTAACAGACTGAGCCACCCAGGTGCCCCTGTTTAAGAGTTTATAATGGAATATAAAACTCCTTCAGTCTTCACAACACTCTTATGTTATTGGTCTGTGTGTAAAAGAAATCCCTCCCATTTGAGTCCCATTTGAGTTGTTTTAAAGAAATGCATCTGTGGGGATGCTTGGGTAGCTCAGGTCATAATCCCTGGGTCCTGGGATCAAGTTCTGAGTTAGGCTCCCTGCTCGGTTGGGGGCGGGGGTTGCTTCTGCAAAAAAAGAAATACCTGTGTGTGCTCCCAGAATTTACTTCAGTAGGGACTGTGGAGGAAAAGCTGATGAGTCTCTTTGCTTTGTTACTCAATAGTGAATTCAAGTGCCTTTTCCCAGACAAGCCATTGTCAGGACCCCCTCAAAATTAATAGTGCATTCTGAAGCAGGCATCGTAAGTCTAGATGTCACACACAGAAGGGGACTTTTTGTTAACACACTTGCCAGAAAACACTTTTATACTAACTAAATCCAGAATATGTATACATCACACAGAGACCCTTACTTAAGCTTGGGCTACGTTCTAATGTCCCTTAGGGTAGTTATCTTGCTAACATTCTCAGCTTTTACTGCTAAACTAAGTAGATTTTAAAGAGAAAACTGTTTATTGCAGAATTTTTCTGACACCAGATGGAATGGGCTTTTCTACAGTTCTCAGTGGACACCCATTTGACTCATTTCTGACACCAACTCCACGGAGTTAGCACAGAGCCCACGGGTTACCAGCTCAGTCCCACAACCCGCTTCTCCCACACCTTCACTGGAATGTCCCAGGTTGTCACCTGTACTTCCAACCTGTGTGCTATAAATCAAAGGTTCCCACAACCCCCTTGGTTAATTTGCTAGAATGGCTCACAGAACTCAGATATATTTACCAGTGTATTATAAAGGATAAGGATGAACAGCCAGATGAAGACATGGAGTGAAGTCTGGGAGGGTCCCCAGCACAGAAGCTCTGTCCTTGTGGAGTTTGGGGTGAGCCAGCCTCCTGGTACATGATGTGTTCACCAACACACCTCTCCTAACTCCTTCGGTTAGGGTCTTTTAGAAAGCTTCATCATGTAGGCATGATTGATTATTAACTCAAACTCCCACCCCCCACCCTTTCCTGGAGGATGGGGGTTTGGCTTAAAGTTCCAACCCCTCAGTCTTTCCCTTGTCTTTCTGGCAGTCAGCCCCCCACCCCAATCATCTCACTATGACACCACAGAGATTCCCAGACTCTTAGCTCTTGTGTCAGGAACCCGGCTCAAAAACCAGCGTTCCTAGTACTGAAGAAACCACAAGGGAGGGGGCACCTGGGTGGCTCAGTGGGTTAAGCCTCTGCCTCAGGTCATGAGCTCAGGGGTCCTGGGATTGAGCCCACATCGGGCTTTCTGCTCAGCAGGGAGCCTGCTTCCTCCTCTCTGCCTTTTTCTCTGCCTACTTGTGATCTCTCTCTCTCAAATAAATAAAAATCTTAAAATATAAAAGAAAAACCACAAGGGAGGTACAGTGGGGGGTGTGGGGGGTTGGCCAAATCTGTCTTACTGTGTCAAAGATAGGCTGAATCCATAATCAGAGCTTCGCCTTATCTTCTGGTTTACATACTCCAAGCCTCTAAAAATCTGCATTTTTCTTTTCTTTTTTTTTTTAAGCAGCCAGGCCTAAATCAGGGAATATGTGGCTTTCTGAATTAAAGTATATGGTGTTTATATATTTTCCGGCTTTATTGTTAGATTAGTATGCGTTTGTTGCATGTACTATTGTTCCCACATTATGAGTGAGGAAATAGGCACAGGAAGGTTAGAACTGCCTCTGGGTAAGACAGCAGGCTCGTAAGAGGCAGCCAGGGTTGCCTGCACACACAGATCCTTTACCGGAACAGAGGATCTGTCCTACAAGCTTTTGTCAAATGCCTCCCGTATGTGTCATTCCCCTGTCCCAGAGCCTTGGGTCATTTCCTTTGTACCTTATGTTGGCTTACAAGCTCTTTGAATTTCAGATGTGATTGTAGTATTTTACCTTTTGTGATTTTGTTGTTGTTTTGTTTTGTTCTGTTTTTCTGCCCAAGTGTGTCTTTTTTCTACTTGTAAACCCCTGGAGGTCAGATGACCACATCTCCAGTCAGCGCCTTCTATGTATAGGATGGCTGCTCAGCCCAGTTTACCTTGGACGGTTCCAGTTTATGCCACCATATGTCACAGAGTGACTATTAAGAACAGGTTATTTTAGTTTCTGTTCTGTGGAAAGTGTAAAGCATTCCAACAAAGGGTTTTAATGTAGTTTTTTTTTTTTTTTTTTTGCACCCATGCTGTTGATTGCTAAATGTAATAGTCTGATCATGACGCTGAATAAATGTGTCTTAAAAAAAAAAAAAATACCCCCTTTCGGGGTGCCTGGGTGGCTCAGTTGTTAAGCATCTGCCTTTGGTTCAGGTCATGATCCCAGGGTTCTGGGATCAAGAACCGGATGGGGCTCCCTGCTCAGTGGGAAGCCTGCTTCTCCCTCTCCCACTCCCCATGCTTGTGTTCCCTCTCTCTCTTTGTGTCTCTCTCTGTCAAATAAATAAACACAACCTTTATTTTATTTTATTTATTTATTTTTAAGATTGTGTTTATTTATTTGACAAAGGGAGAGAGATCACAAGTAGGCAGAGAGGCAGGCAGAGATGATGAAGTTCTAGAACCTAGGTGAGGTTTGGTGGGCTGAGGTCCGGAGCCGACGACCAAGAAAGAATTCTTGAGACATCTTTGGTGCAAAATGGTGGTTTATTAAAGCACGGGGACAGGACCCGTGGGCAGGAAGAGCTGCTGCCCCGGGTTGTGAGGGATGGCAGGTTATGTACCCTGCTGTTGGGGGAAGGTGAGGGGAAGGGAGGTTTCAGTGGAGTTTTCATATGCTAAAGAGGGCCTACAAGGTGCCAGGATGTTCCAGGCCTGCCGGAGGCCTTGCCCTTGCTGCTGGATCAATGTTGTCTTTAGACCAGCCATTAACATTAAGATCTTTGGGAGACTTTTTGGTGGGGTCTCACAATCCTGCTATCAATCGTCTTTGTTAGTGAGATTTAGGACATTTGTAAGCCAAGGGAGACTCCTGTCTAGCAGGATTGTGAGCTCTGCAAGTTAACTATTTGCTTATTGTTCATGGCAGTCAGGGCTGCCTGAGGGATGCTACACTTATGGAGGGGAAAGGGTGAAGAGGGGGTGCAAGGTGCCAGCTCTTGCTTTGTCCTCAGCCAGCCTCCTGCTCCCTCATCAGAGAGAGAGGGGGAAGCAGATCAGAGAGCCTCATACGGGGCTCCATCCCAGGACCCTGTGATCATGACCTGAGCGGAAGGCAGAGGCTTTAATCCACTGAGTCACCCAGGCGCCCCTATTTATCCTATAGTTTTAAGTTTTTTAACTGAAAGTTTTAAACAGAAGAGACCGTAATCCACTATCCTGATAAAACCACTGCTGATCCTTAAAAAACAAAAGTAATGCATTCACAAGATTAGAATACTCACACTGTACTGAAAGATCCAGATGGAAAAGAAAAACTGGAAAAGGCTCCCTCCTTTCAGGCCCTTTCTTTAAAGGTACATTTATACACGCATCTAAATTAAAAGCTTAGAAAGGAATTAAAATAGTAAACCATTCTCTTCCTTTTTTCCCCCTCTTAGTCTTCCATATTTTCTATACCAGCACACATACCTTTGCCTGTTTTTTTTTTTTTTTTTAAAGATTTTATTTATTTATTTGACAGACAGAGATCACAAGTAGGCAGAGAGGCAGGCAGAGAGAGAGAGGAGGAAGCAGGCTCCCTGCTGAGCAGAGAGCCCGATGCGGGACTCGATCCCAGGACCTTGAGATCATGACCTGAGCTGAAGGCAGCGGCTTAACCCACTGAGCCACCCAGGCGCCCC
>NC_081573.1:15234664-15321919 GCF_022355385.1 Mustela nigripes | reverse complement strand
TAGATGGAGAGGCAGGCAGAGAGAGAGAGAGAGAGAGAGAGGGAAGCAGGATCCCCGCCGAGCAGAGAGCCCGATGCGGGACTCGATCCCAGGACCCTGAGATCATGACCTGAGCCGAAGGCAGCGGCTTAACCCACTGAGCCACCCAGGCGCCCCAAAACCAGATGTCTTGATGGTGAATTTGCAGCTGTTAAAGGTCTGTGAACACCAAGCCCTTTGTGGATTTGCCAATCCTTGCCCCCATTCTTAAAAACACTTGGATTAGGTGACTCTTCATTGCTTTCTTTGCTTTTTGATACTGAGGAGTGACCTGTACTCTTATTTTTCTGTGTATAAATAGGATTTTCCGATGTCTGAGGATTATTACAACAAAACTTCTCTTTGGCCATTGTCTTTAGAATTCTAAGTTGCTTTAATGGAAAGAGTAGTGCTGTTTCTAGTGATGGAAGGGTGTGTTACAAGTTCTTGGCAAAGGATAATCCCGAGGAATGCATGGTCAGTGTTGTTATTAGAAATGTGAACCCTGGGAGTCTGTTTGATAGCTTCTGACTGCACATATAAGACCGGCTGAGTTCTGTAAGGACAGAGGTGGAAAATGAACAGGGTGTTTTTTTTTTTTTTTTTAAAGATTTTATTTATTTATTTGCCAGAGAGAGCGAGAGCAAGCACAGGCAGGCCTAGTGGCAGCAGAGGCAGAGGGAGAAGCAGGCTCCCCGCTGAGCAAGGAGCCGGATGTGGGTCTTGATCCCAGGACGCTGGGATCATGACCTGAGCCGAAGGCACCTACTTAACCAACTGAGCCACCCAGGTGTCCCTGAACAGGGTGTTTTTATAAACACTATAGAGAAGAGACCAAACTGTAGTTTGGGGTTGCTGCCTGTGTATGGCCTGTGAGCTAAGTATGGTTTTTACATTTTTTAATGTTTGAAAAAAATCAAGAATATTTCAAGGTGCGTAAAAGAATTACATGATAAAATTTTAGTGTCTGTAGATAAGATTTGACTGGAATGACAGCCATGCTCATTCATTTACATGTGTGTCTTAAGGCTGCCTCCATACTGTAATGACACAGTGGGGAAGTTAGAACAGACCGTGACCCATAAAGCCTGAATAAAGGCAGACCTTGTTTGCGTGGTTTTCAACATGCACAGATTTCAGTTACCACAGTATATTAACTCTGGGTACTTGGGTCAAGTACAAGTTTCAGCTTCTAGCTCTTCAAGCACAGATCACTGTGTAGATGACATATATGTGTGCTGATTGGTCACTGCACGTCTGTGACTCTGTTCACACACAAGGCAAAGCATTCGGTTGTGTTGCCTGCTTGTTTCCCAGTGATAATTCTGTGTTAACAGTTTACAAAAATGCTTAATCGATAGAGGGGATTGGCCGAAAAGGATGAAAAGTGCAGCCAAGAGAAAAAGTGGTAATGCTGGAGGCACAATTCCGATGGAACAGAGGTGGAGTGATGGAAGCACTCACCAGCCTCAGGAGTGTGGACACGGTCTTGATTTGGGAGACCCGGTAGACAGCCACAGGAGCCCTAGTGACAGAAATGAGGAAATTAGGGGCACCTGGGTGACTCAGTGGGCTAATCCTTCACCTTGGGCTCGGGTCTTGATCTCAGGGTCCTGGGATCCAGCTCTGCATCGGCGGGGAGCCTGCTTCCCCTTCTCTCTCTGCCTGCCTCTCTGCCTACTTGTGATATCTCTCTCTCTCTCTGTGTGTGTGTCTCAAAGAAATAAGGAAAGAAAGAAATGAGGAAAGTGATGCTTTTTGATACTGAGGATGATACAAAAAGGATGATTTCCCAGTGGAAGGAATGGTGGCAAAAACTTTCACAAAAAGTAAAGCAGCTCTCAGAGCAGTTGAGACATTGAAATAATGAAGGATAAAATGTTGGTCGCTGATTCAAACCTAGAAAGATGTAGGACAATTCACGAAGATGAATTTGAAAATAATGCTTTTTCTGAATCCAGAGTTAACATGGCTTAAGACCATTGCAGCACTGTTCAAACTACTCTTGGTAATTTTTTTTAAACAACTTAATTGTCAAGTTTCTAATACTTTAGCCACATTGTACTAAGTAAATATTAAGTTTACTATTTTTCCTATATATTTGTAACCCACAGTTGTTTTTTCTTTTTTTTTTTTTTAAGATTTTTTCTTTATTTATCTGACAGAGATCACAAGTAGGCAGAGAGGCAGGCAGAGAGAGAGAGGAGGAAGCAGGCTACCTGCAGAGCAGAAAGCCCGATGTGGGGCTCGATCCCAGGACCCTGGGATCATGACCTGAGCTGAAGGCATGATCGTTTCCCAATTCTGTTCTAAAGCCAATATATCGTCATATCTCTTAATAGTAATAGAGTTACTTATTAAAGAATAACTTCCTGAAAATTGATTCTACCAAGTTCCCCTCAGCCTTGGCCAGTTGGTTTGGTGCTGTCCAAGACCTTGTCATTGAGTGAGTATAAACAGGCCCAGCAAAGGGCTTGGCCTGTTGAGCCCTCGGATTGGATAGCATGAAGGGCCCTGAGGAATGTTACGGTTTTTAGGCATCTTCAGTTTCATGTTTACCACTGCGTTTTATTATACTGCCTCTTTCTGTCTGTCTGAAGGAGGGGTTGTCATGTTAATGCCCAGCTCTAATGGGACCATTGTGAATTCAGATTCAGCTCTGCTTCTGGTTGACTTAATCACCCCAAGCCTCGGTGTCCTCATTTGTAAAGTCCTCATTTGTAAAGTGAGCGAGTTACTACATGATCTGATCTGCAGTTTTAGTGTGACTGTTAGAAATAGTGCACATACTGTGCCTAGTGTAACGCTTTACTGAAGGTAGCAGAGGGGTTTCAAGACGTAAGTAATGCTCAGCATGTTGGTTCTTTTTCTTATTTTTTTCCCTTCAGATTTTATTTCTAAGTAATCTCTACACCAGATTTGGGGCTTGATCTCACAACCCTGAGATCAAGAGTCACACGCTGTACTGACTTCACCAGCCAGGCGCCCCCATTTTGGTTCATTTTTATTTTAATCTGGACCTACCAAAGTACAGTGCTTTAATTGGGGGGAAAAAAAAAGCCTTTATGGAAAATGACAAGTCACGGAAGCCGTGTTACATACCAAAGTATTTCTGACTTTTTGTATAAGCCATTTGGAGAACAGTGAAGGAGAGTGCACTGATGCTCTTTGGGGTGGAGGTGAATTGAAGAATGTGTGGCCTGTTCATCTGAAAGGACACTGTCTCCTTCGGAACAAATAAGCAGACAAAACCAAAATGCTTTTTCCTGAGTTCACTTAAGTCTAAACAGTGAAAATTTCTATTATAGAGGCTTAAAAGCATAGGGCAAAATGAGAATTTTCTCCATTTCACAGGGAGTTTCCAGACTCGGAGAAAGGATATCTTTTTTTTTTTTTTTTTTTTAAAGATTTTGTTTATTTGACAGAGAGAGAGAGACACTGTGAGAGAAGGAACACAAGCACAGGGGGTGGGAGAGGGAGAAGCAGGCTTCCTGCAGAGCAGGAAGCACAATGTGGGGCTCCATCCCAGGACCCTGGGGTCATGACCTGAGCCGCAGAAATCTAATGACTGAGCGCCCCAAGGACTTTGTCTTGACACTTGGTTAAATTTCACCTTGATGGAACCTTAAGGTTAGCTTCAGCTGATTATTCTACTACTTGGAGCTCTCAGTTATACTGTAATCAAATTTGTGTGAAAAGAACAGATAAGATTTTTTTCTCTTTTTATTATAGAAATTTTCAAATACACACACAGTTCTGTGAGCCCACATGGCCCATTACTTAGCTTCAGCAACTGTCAGCATTTTGTCTTTACAGGCATACTGTGTTTTTAGTCCAGTTCTCTCTCAATAAAGAGACATTTCTAGGGGCACCTGGGTTGCTCAGTCAGTTAAGCATCCGACTCTTGATCAGTCTTGATCTCAGGGTTGTGAGTTCAAGCTCCATGTTGGGCCCCATGTTGAGTGTGGAGCCTACTTAAAAAGAGAAATTTCTAAATTGCCTTGTGACAAAAGTGAAGTGTCCCTCCCGTCCCATATCTCCCCTCTCCTCCTACCCCACCCAGGGAACCTAAAAATAAGGCTGTTTTCTGAAACTTCAACTGTAAAGTCAGTGTGTCATCATTTTTTTTTTTAAGATTTTATTTATTTATTTGACAGAGATCACAAGTACACAGAGAGGCAGGTAGAGAGAGAGGAGGAAGCTGGCTCCCCGCGGAGCAGAAAGCCTGACGAGGGGCTCGATCCCAGGACCCTGGGATCACTACCCGAGCCGAAGGCAGAGGCCTTAACCCACTGAGCCACCCAGGTGCCCCTCAGTGTGTCATCATTTAAGAGCAGATGAGAGCTGCTCTCTGGGACTTAGTGGCCTCCCAGGCCCACAGGGTTTGTTGTAAAGAGACCATCACATATACTGGAAGAATGTTCCAGTCAGGAAAGGAAGTGTCCCAGAGGCACACCTTGACTGGTATCTTGACTGTGTGTCCTGAGTTGTTTCCTGGGAGCCTCTGGCCTTCCTGGTAGGTCCTAGTGGAGGAGGGAAACTTAACAGCACACTTCTCCTTACTCTGACTCCAAGGGACAGGCCCCGTTTCCGTCTGCTTTCTGAGGTGGTCTGCTCATTGACGGGTACATCCAAGCTGCTTGACCGTTCTTTCTTGGCATCCTCCTATGCGCTCTGTCAGCCGGTGACCGCATCCTTGCGTTTGGTCAGCTGGGCCTCCACGAGTTAAGTGTCTGAGTGACAGAGATGAGGGCCAGATTCTGGGCAGTGTGACTTCACTAAGCTAAATGCTCTTCAGCCCTAGAGAAGTTTTTTCTCCTCTTTATATACCATCAGCCTTGCATAGAGCGTGTACCTGGCCCCCTTGCTTTTGGAAAAGTTAACTGAATTTCCACCCTTGATGAGGTAGGTGGTCAGCCTGTGACCTTCTGTGCAGTGGTGTTGTCTGGTGGGTCCCACCTAAGCTGCTTCGAGCTTCGTCGGGCATTCTCTCAGGGTTTTGTTTTGAGATGTAGTTCACCTATGATACAGTTCACCCATTTAGAGTGTGCAGTGCTTCTCTCGGGTTTTTTGTCTGAAAGAGTGTCCCTGAAACTGCTCAGGAAACAAGGATACCAAGCAGTCCGGGTGAGTTGCAGGTGCTCAGCTTGGCAGGGCGTTGGATAGGCTGTTATCTCTGTAGCAGTCGGGGTCTGTGTCTCCCCACCACCGCTGCCCCCCCAGCCGCCTCTGGGTTGTTTTCACTTTGGGTCACATATGGTGGTTGTGTGGCTCTGCTCCGTCTTGTCTTGCTGTTAACAGCAGTGCTGCCTCAGACATTTGACAGCCAGGATTGAGTAAATTCTACACCAGAGAACCCTTTTCCTACAGTGTTTTCCTTGGGCCTTGTTGATGATGTGTTGTGTGACCTTTGGCATGTTGTCAAAAGTATCTGCTCCAGGTGCACACCCAGCTGATCCTAGTTAATGTGTTATGGACAGGAGATGCCCCTGTTTTTTCTTACACTGCTTTATTAAAGTATTCACATACCATAAAATCAGTTGTTTCGAACATACAATCCAGTGAGTTTTAGTACATTTATAGAGTTGTACAACCATCCCCACAACCTAATTTTAGAACATTTCCATCATCCCGAAAAGATCCCTGTGCCCATGTGCAGTTCACACCATCCCCCAACCCCACAGCCCTAGGCAGGCAGTAATCTACTTCCTGTCTCTCTTGATTTCCCTTTTCTGGACATAATAAATGATTCTGTTCATATGAAGCATCCAGATAAGGTACTTTTAAATTGGTGATTTAAAGGATGGTTGCTTTCAAATTAACAAAGTTTCTTAAGTTCAGAAAACGCTTTTTCTGCTATACTAGTTTCCTGTGGTTTATTGGTATGTGTGAGAGTTCCTTGAGGTTTTGTTTTTTATTTTTAAGATTTTATTTATTTGACAGAGAGACAGAGATCACAGGTAGGCAGAGAGGCAGGAGGAGAGAGAGGGGGAAGCAGGCTTCCCGCTGAGCAGGGAGCCCGATGTGGGGCTTGATCCCAGAACCCTGAGATCATGACCTGAGCTGGAGGCAGAGGCTTAACCCTCTGAGCCACCCAGGCACCCCTTCCTTGAGGTTTTGGCTCAGTGCTACAACCCTTTTGTCCATAAATCGATGTTTTGTGGAACATTTGGTTTCATGCCCATTGTTATATTTTAGGAGAAACCAGATTTTGCCTTCTGCTTTCAAAAGCTGTCCCCTAGTTAGTGAAGTAAATGTCACAAACATGAAAATAATTAGGAGTAAATGACAGCATATAACCAAGTGCAGGGCCCTGGGGTACTTTTATTTGAGCTGATTATTAAGCACCCTACTCAGATTGGAATGCCCTTGTGGCAGACAACCAGATGGGTGGAGGGCCAGGGAAGTAGGGGAGGTGATGTGGACTCATGATCCCAAGAAGAGATAGGGTGGTACTGGGCAGACGGTGAGTCACGTAGTCGGGTCACTCCCTTTTCAGCTTGCTTTCTATCCTCCTGATTCCTCCAGGAGAAAGTCTGTCTTTGGTGCTGGTGCAGATGATATACCTCCAGCACTTGGTTATCTCTACCTTCTTTTTTTATTTTTATTTTTTTTAATTTGACAGAGATCACAAGTAGGCCGAGAGGCAGGCAAGAGAGAGAGAGAGAGAGAGAAGCAGGCTCCCCGCTGAGCAGAGAGCCCAATTCGGGTCTCGATCCCAGAACCCTGAGATCATGACCTGAGCTGAAGACAGAGGCTTTAACCCACTGAACCACCCAGGTACCCCTAAGGTGCCTGGGTGGCTCAGTGGATTAAGCTGCTGCCTTCGGCTCAGGTTATGATCCCAGGGCCCTGGGATCGAGCCTAGCATCGGGCTCTCTGCTCAGTGGGGAGCCTGCTTCTCTCTCTCTCTCTCTCTCTGACTGCTTGTGCTCTCTCTCTCTTTCTGTCTCTGTCAAATAAATAAATAAAATCTTTTAAAAAATGTTAAAAAAATAGATTTTTCTTTAATGTTGAAAATATAGCCTCTGCCGTAACAGTGACTTAAAATATCTTAAATACTTTTGAATATCTTTATGTTGTGTTTATTATAATAAAAATAATGCAGGGGGGGCACCTGCGTGGCTCAGTGGGTTAAGCGGCTGCCTTCGGCTCAGGTCAGGATCCTGGCGCCCTGGGATCGAGTCCCACATCAGGCTCCTTGCTCAGCAGGGAATCTGCTTTTCCCTCTGCCTCTGCCTGCCATTCTGTCTGCCTGTGCTCGCTCTCTCTCCCTCTCTCTCTCTGATAAATAAAAAATTAAAAAAAAAAATGCAGGGGCGCCTGGGTGGCTCAGTGGATTGAGGCTGCTGCCTTTGGCTCAGGTCATGATCTCGGACTCCTGGGATCGAGCCCCGCATCAGTCTCTCTGCTGGGGGGGAGCCTGCTTCCTCCTCTCTCTCTCTCTGCCTGCCTCTCTGCCTACTTGTGATCTATCTGTCGAATGAATAAATAAAATCTTAAAAAAATAATAAAAATAATGCAGACCTATTGCAAAAGAAATTAATGTCCTAAGAAGTTGGTGGTTTTTTTTTTTTAAGATTTTTTTTTTTTATTTGTGTGACAGAGATCACAGGTAGGCAGAGAGAGAGAGCGAGAGGAGGAAGCAGGTTCCCTGCTGAGCAGAGAGCCCGATATGGGGCTCGATCCCAGGACCCTGGGACCATGACCCGAGCTGAAGGCAGAGGCTTTAACCCACTGAGCCACCCAGGCGCCCCAAGATTTTATTTATTTATTTATTTTTTGGACACACAGAGAGACCGCGAGAGAGGGAATACAAGCAGAGGGAGCAGGAGAGGGAGAAGCAGGCTTCCTGCTTTGCGGGAGCCAGCTCTATCCCAGAACCCTGGGATCATGAACTGAGTCAAAGGCAGATACTTAATGACTGAGCCACCCAGGCACCCCTAATGTCCTAAGAAATTTAAAAAGAAAATCTCACTGTCTAAAATAATCACTTTTAATATTTTGGTGTATGTGCTTCTAGTTTATGTGTGAACATTTCTTTGTGGCTTTGTTTTGGCAAAATATAATTGGTGAAATTATAAGAGACAGAATTCTACTCCTAGTTTGAAAAAGAAATCTAGCCCAATCATGGGTTTCCTTGTACCTCTGTTTGTTAGGGAGGAGGAAATGCCAGGGCTCTTCTTTGAAGAACACTTAATTTTCACATCTTAGATATTAGGAATGTCGTTCAAAATCTTATTGTGGCACCAAATTATTAAATAATACAAGCTTTCATAATTAATAATTTAGACAGTGGCACATGCCTGTAGTCACAGCTACTTGGGAGGCTGAGACAGGAGGATCATTTGAAGTCTTCAGAAAAACTATATTTTCTCAAAGGTAGGAACTGAAATTTTTAAAAGTAAAGAGAAAGCTCAAGGAGCACAAATTTTCTATGAGAAAAGCATAATGCAGCAGAATTAATTTCCTTGTATAATAATGGGTTAAGGGTTATATAATGACTTTTGTTTTCAGTAGTGATAAATAATTTATATCAGCCATCTTATACTTTTTAGTGTTTATATGGATTGTCTTATTTATTTATTTATTTATTTATTTATTTATTTTAGATTTTATTTATTTTATTTGACAGAGAGAGATGACAAGCAGGCAGAGAGGCAGGCAGAGACAGAGTGGGAAACAGGCTCCCTGCTGAGCAGAGAGCCCGATGTGGGACTTGATCCCAGGACACTGAGATCATGACCTGAGCCGAAGGCAGTGGCTTAATCCACTGAGCCACCCAGGCGCCCCGTCTTATTTATTTTTTTAAGATTTTATTTATTTATTTGATAGAGAACACAAGTAGGCTGAGCAGCAGGCAGAGAAAGAGGGAGAAGCAGGCTTTCTGCTGAGCAGGGAGCCTGACACGAAACTCAGTCCCAGGACCCCAGAATCATGACCTGAGGCAAAGGCAGACACTTAACCAGCTGAGCCACCTAGGCACCCCTAGATTGTCTTGTTTATTCTTCAAAACAGTTACATGTAGTAGGTGATATTCTTAAACTTTCTTTGCTAATTTTGTAATAAACAGAGGCACTGAGGTATTATTAACCCTCACAGCTTAAAGCTCATTTTCAGTTGCTAGAAGTCAGACAATAGAGCCTGTATTCTTAATTTCAATAGAATATCACCTCCCTACATTATGCATACCTTTTAAAAACTGTCTGCCTCACTGAGTTAATATTGTTTTCTTTCTTTCTTTTTTTAAAAGATAGATTTATTTATTTATTTATTTATTTATTTATTTATTTGACAGACAGAGATCACAGTAGGCAGAGAGGCAGGCAGAGAGCGGGGGGCGGGGGGGTGAGCAAGTTCCCCGCTGAGCAGAGAGCCCAATGTGGGGCTCGATCCCGGGACCCTGGAATCATGACCTGAGCCAAAGGCAGAGGCTTTAACCCCCTGAGCCACCCAGGCGCCCCTATCTCTACCTTCTTAAGAGGCAGGAGCTATCTAGGCCTTTCAGAGACAGATGTAGCTGGCTGGAATTTTATAACATTTTTTGGTTTGTTTCCCTTGTACTAGAGTAGGGTCTGATTTGGGGGCTCCTCTTGGAATGCTCAGATAAAAGCCTGGAGCAGAGGCATGCTGTCAGTTGCCTTGGGAGGCGGGAGGGCTAGAGTGAGGAGCTTCTTTATGAGGCTCTTGTGGAAATTTGAGTGTGAAGTGGCTGACCTGGTCAAATAGTGGATAAAGAAGGTTAAGACACATCCTTCAGTGCTAAGTTCCCCCTTGGCGTCTGGTGTGGGTTTTTTGCCTTCGAAGGCCTTTTTCTACACTGGATGTTGTGTGTCTTTAATAATCAGGAGCAGGGACAGAGGAACATGCAACTGAAATATAGTTAAGTTGGGTGGGTTGGTATCTTTGTTGTTATATGATGTGTTTCTTGCCTGTACAAGGAAGGAGTCACTAAGCTTGGTGGCTGCACTTAAGAAAGGGCTCGCAGAGAAGCTGTGCTGGATCTTGGGTTTCAGGAAAATTGGGGGCCGCCTCCTGTAGGTCTGTGCATCTTCTCTGTTGGCAAGATTGCCCTGCCAAGCCAACTGGTCTCTGCTTTGTATTTTAGACTTTTGTCGAGTTCCGAAGAAAGTGGGAAGATGCCGGGCCTCTTTCCCTAGATGGTGGTACAATGTCACTGATGGGTCCTGCCAGCAGTTTGTGTATGGTGGCTGTGACGGGAATAAAAATAATTACATGACCAAAGAGGACTGTCTTGAGAAATGTGCTGGTGTCACAGGTAAGACATTATTCCATGGAGAAATGGTATAACCTAGAGATAATTTATTAACTGGGATGTGATGCCTTTTGCCTTGTGCTCTCTTCTTCCTGGCTGAACTTGGGGGATGTTTTTAAAAAGCAGAAGAAACAGGCACAGTTTGAAGGTCGCCCACACGGTGGTTTTATAGCGGTCTTCTCCCTCTTCCCAGAAAAGAGAGTAGACCACAGGCTGGAGCTGGGGGGAGGGGACATGGCTGTCTTGACTTCTTTCTCCCCCTGCTGAGCGTAAGTCAGACCTAGAAGAGGTGAGTCCTGCAGGCCACTCAGACAGGCTGCCCACCTGCTCCCTGGGCATTTGGGTTATTTTTACTTCTGGGACAAATGACTTGAGCTTACCCAGCCAGCCAAGCTATGAGCCAAATTAAAATTGGAACATACTTGGGGTGCCTGGGTGGTTCAGTCGGTTAAGTGTCTGCTTTCGGCTCGAGTCATGATCCTGGGGTCCTGGGGTCCCTGCTCTAGAGATGAGCCTGCATCCTTGTTGGGTTTTATGTCTCCTCACACACTGGCTCTAATCTCCCTTGGCTTTCAGTTCTGTGTTCAGAAAGCAGATATGCTTATTAAAGTTGTACACGAAGAGGGGTAAACAGCAGTGGCCTTGGCTGTGGCCTGAGGTTCAAAATGGCGCTCGAGCACACAAGCCCAGAGTGACGGAGCACCTCGAGGAATGTTTTGTTGATCTTTGTGTTGCACTGCCCTGCAGACATTCAATAGAAAACTGAGGTGGCCGGGTGTTCCTTTGGGATCATACAGCCAAGTCCCTCACCTTTTGGGCGGTAACCTTATCAGATGGTGACTGAGGAAAATACTTACTGATTTTTTGTTGTTGTTGTCCACTGTGATCCGGTATGGGAGCAGGAATTAAAGGGAAATATTTTTGCTACCTTTTCTCTTCCTTTTCCATTAAGAGTTATCTGTAGCAAATGTGCCTGCCTGTTTTAGCTTCTCCTTACTTTTCAGGAAAATGGTTGAAATTTTAAGAAATAAGAACTGAACAGTGGGCATTCCAACAGGATGTTGTTACAAAGGGTCACATGTTGTTGTGTTTTGCTGGAGAGGTGGTCCGTGGTCAGGGGTCCCAGAGAGCTCCTGTGTGGGCACCCAAGTGTGGCCCCACTGCATGTCTCATGGAAGCTCGCCCACGGGTTTGGGAGCAGGAACGAGTCGCTGGAGTCTTTTGCCAGCATATTCTCTCCCAAGCAGGCACTCTCTGTGGGAAGCCAATATCATGAGAATGTCAGTTTATTAATTTATAATGAGAACCAGAACTGCCCAGGGGACCCGACACTCACGTCTCTGAGTCGGCTGTACCTTTAGTCCATGCAGGCAAGCCGCACAGCCAGATTCCCAGAAAATTGCTGGCTGTGCAGAGGGGCGGAACAAGGGGTGCTGACTTGTGATACGGATGTTCAGTGGCATCAGGTGATGCCGGCCCTGTGCCTCTGCCCTGGGTCTGCTGGGAACCTCTGGGAGGCAGGGGAGCCAGGTCCTGTCCTTCTGGACCCTGCCAGTGCTTCTCTTTTTGTACCTCCTTCACTGGCTGGCCTCTCCACCCTACCCCATCATTTCATGTGTATGTGAGAGAAAATACACGTAGCTTAAAATTTTCCTATTTCCCACAGTTGGGTGGCATGAAGTATGTTCAGACTACTGCATTACCTCACTTTCTTAATTCATTGGGTGAGTTAATACAGTTAAACAGATTATTTGGCCCTGGAAGCCATTCTGTCTTTTTATTTTTTATTTTTTGACAGAAATCACAAGTAGGCAGAGAGGCAGGCAGAGAGAGAGGAGGAAGCAGGCTCTCCGCTGAGCAGAGCCCGATGCGGGGCTTGATCCCAGGACCCTGAGATCATGACCTGAGCCAAAGGCAGAGGCTCAACCCACTAAGCCACCCCGGTGCTCCCCAGTATGTCTTTTTAAAGTCATTTCATACATTTTTGCTCTGATTACCAGTGAGGGGTCTTAAAGTTGAGCCCACAGGGGCCGTCTTGGTTCCTTATTTCTAAGTTCTTGCAGGCTTGTGGTCCAGCATGTACATCAAAGGGCCCACATAAAGGAGAAATGGGAGTCTCGGTGAGAGGCACCTGGGACCATGGCGGCTCAGGGGACTCTGCCTGTTCTGTGTCACGGCGCATTCTTTTTTTTTTTTTTTTTAAGATTTTATTTATTTGACAGAGAGAGAGAGAGAGAGGCAGGCTCCCTGCTGAGCAAAGAGCCCGATGCGGGGCTGGATCCCAGGACACTGAGATCATGACCCAAGCCGAAGGCAGCGGCCTAATCCACTGAGCCACCCAGGCGCCCCTCCACAGCGCATTCTTTTTTTTTTTAAAGATTTATTTATTTGACAGAGAGAAATCACAAGTAGACAGAGAGGCAGCCAGAGAGAGAGAGAGAGGGAAGCAGGCTCCCCGCTGAGCAGAGAGCCCGATGCGGGACTCGATCCCAGGATCCTGAGATCATGACCTGAGCCGAAGGCAGCGGCTTAATCCACTGAGCCACCCAGGCGCCCCCTCCACAGCGCATTCTTGACATGCACTTTCTCATTGTGTTTGTCCCCTTGCAGAGAACACCATTGATGAGCTGGCCACCAGAAGGAATGGAGCGGATTCCGCTGTCCCAAGTGGTAGGTTCTTAAACTGTCTAGGATAGAATGGCAGGCCATCTGGACCACAGAAGGACATCTGTAATTTGGGAGTCATGTGAGGGCTTCCACCTCCCTGTCTGGGGCTCTGCCTGGGCAACAGCTTCTAGCTCCTGGCTGGTGTCCTCTCACCAGGGATTTCATACTCCCCAGCGGATGAGGGGGCCCAGGGGCGCTCTTGGGCTTCCCGCTTGCTCTGCTTCCTCCTGGGGGACAAGGGATTGTGGCTGTTGCTGTTGACTGCGGCTCAGAACCCTTCCGTCTCTGGGCTGGCCTGGCCTCAAGTCCCCTGGCCTCTGCCTGCTGTGTTGTCTTCACTTCCCCTCTCTGCCTCTCCTTGCCTCATTTGTCTACTTCGTTCTTGGTTGTCCTTGCTGTCCCCCTCCCCATACCGAGTCCTCTGTCTTCTGCCACCCCTGCCTCCATTCCCAGGGCAATCCTTGATCTCGAGCTTTGTGTTAGCTTGCTTTGTAGTGCTGACAGCAGCTGCCCCATTCCTCCTTTATGCTTAAAGGACTCTGCATGCATCAGGAGCCTGGGGTGAGTGGTCCAGATGCACTGGCAAGTCCAGCCCAGCTTTCTTGAAGGCCAGTTCCCAGGCAGGCAGTGGGCTCTGCTGGGCAAGACCTGCTGTGGAGGGAGGGAATCTGCCCCTGTCCCATTTGAGGGCAGCACCCCCCCCCCCCCAATTTGGCCATTGGCTCTGCACTGATTGCAGCCTTGACTTTGGTCCTCTGGTTCTAGCACCAGTGGTTAGGTGAGAGTGAGCATTTATTAGGTCAGTGGTTTGCTGGCTTGTTCCAGTCACTCTTGAGTTGTCCTAGGCCAGGAATCCTTTGACTGTCCTGACCATTGCTTTGCCTGGGTTTAGTCTTTATTCCCAAGCAGGCCTCCAGGGTCATCTAGAACATCAGGCATTGGCATGGTCTCTCTAGTTTCCATCTTGTTGTAGAAGAAAATATCTCCAGGAGGGCGCTCCTCACTATGTCAGAGAGTGAACAAGACCATCTTGCTCATCACTCCAGAAATTGTGGCTGGGATGAATTTCCTTAGTAACCCCTGAGGTGACAGGCAGGCCTCCCCATCCAGCATTCATTGCAGTGTGTATGATAGAGCCTGTGATGCCTGGGAGGCGACAGACCTACCCAAGGAGGAGACTCCACTTCTAGGTGCCAGAGTGTCTGTGCTTCCTCAGTGGGCCCTGCTAGTCCCCACCCCAGCCAGTCTGTGTGTACTGTGTCCATCCCAGCCTCCCTGACTTGGATGTTTCTGTTATAGTTTCCAGAAGGCAGGATTCTGATGACCTCTCCAGTGACATTTTTGACTACCAAGGTATAACATTTTAAAAATACTTGTGTATGGGAAAAACATGGTTTTTTTCTTAGTTGGGAATTGAGACACACTTGAACATTTCCATTAAGGAAGGTGTAGAGCAGAGCTTCCTGACCTCTGCTGGAAGTGGCTATGGCACACAAATGGGCGGTGAAGCTTGACTTTGGAGAGGCCGTCTGGTGGGCTGGCTCTGCCTCTCCCCAGCTGTGTGGCCGCGGGGAGGGGCCTGCATCTGACTCCCGAGTATGAAATGAGCTTCTCAACAACAGATCTCTTAGGGAGATTAATTAATAAAAAATTAATACATGTGCAGTCCCTAGAACGGTGCCTGACATAGAGTGATCTCCTTACTGATAGGAGTTTGGCTGTAAAGAGAAAGATTCCCCCAAAACATGGAGGACTGTCAAGTGGGCCAGACTGGCCCTTTCTGTAATTTACAAGTTCCTTTGGCAGAGAGCTGTTTCTGTGTTGGCGGGTAGCAGTGTGACTGTTCAGGAACATTCCAGCTCCGCTTCACATCTGAGCTCTGCTAACTCGTACTCTTTGGGTTGTGTCGTTCCCAGAATACTGCACTGCCAAAGCAGTCACTGGGCCTTGCCGCGCGTCTTTCCTACGCTGGTACTTTGATGCAGAGAAGAACTCTTGCGACAGCTTCATCTACGGAGGGTGCCGGGGCAATAAAAATAGCTACCTCTCTGAGGAGGAGTGCATGCACCACTGCCTTGGTGAGCCTGCCTGATTCCTAAATGCAAGAGACAGTGGTTTGTGGACGAGGTCCTTGAGAGGACATGTCCCTGTCCCTAAAAGAAGACCTCAGCAGTGCTGCCATTTGGACGCTACCATTCTCTGGCTCCCTCGTGGGGAAGAGATGGGCTTTGGGCCCAGCTGTTGCACAGATGTGTCCTAGGTCCCCACCAGGATAGTAAAGCCTCAGAACCTCAAAAGAGCTGGAAGAAATCCCTCAGAAAGAGCCTCCTGTGAATCCCTGGTTGGTGGTAGCTCTGGAGGGCAGGAGGACCGTGAGCTGACCTTGGCGTTATGTGTTCTTTTCCAGGCAAGCAGTTGTATCCTTTCCTCCCCCGTGGCTCTAAAGGTAAGAGGCCTCCAGCCCTCTTCCACCTGCCTGCCCTGACTAAGCTCAGCTGTGTTTTTGCAGGCTCCTGTTGTCTCTGACACATAATCCTTCACTGTAAACCCCTTTTGGGTTGAAAGCCCTGTTTTTGCATGAGAACAGTCAGGCAGCTTGAAACATACAGTGGATGTTTGTCCCGGCAGGTATTATAATAAATGGGGCAGGGGAGCTGGAGGAAGGCAGTCTCCCGGGGTGTGACAGGAGGACAAGTCCTACTGTTGGGCTTATGCCTTCTGCTGCACACAGGCCTCAGGCTGTCTCTAGGTTTGGAGGGAACTTAGCTGCTGAGGGGTGTGCTGAGTTGCTCGTGGGTGACAGGAAGTTGGAGAGCCCTTACTGTGTGTGGGCCGAGCGAGGCAGGGCCAATGCTGTTGTCCCCAAGCAGGCTGGTCTGACAAGACCCCGGGCCGCCTCTCGCTTTTGTTTCGGATTTGCCTGAGTCATGGATGATGGTGTTTGCACAAGGACCGGCCACACTGGTTTGGCCTCTTTACACCTGTTTTCCTGTTCAGGAGCCCAGACCTGGCCTGCATGTCTGCTCTGTTCTAGACGAGCGAAGCTGGAATCTGGGTTGCCAGGCACAGGGCAGAAAGCAGCCCAGCCATGGAGGGTTGCGGTGGAGAAGGAACAGCCCTTGTCCATTCGGTAGCCACACGGCTTCACGTGGGAGAGGGAGCCAGGGCACTGGCACAGCAGGCCACATTCTTAGCTGCAGCCCCACCTGAAGGAAGGCATCTTAGCTGATGCCTACACAAGCTGTGCTGTATGAACACAAACCTCGGTGTTTTATGTTTACACACAAGCCAGAGGTATGTGCTTTTTACATCCTGGTACCCATTTGGAGGATTTGGATTCCTGTACGATTTGCCCCCGAGAGGTGGAAGTACAGAGTGGAAGTGGGATTTTTTTGTTCAGAAAGAGAGAACACACACAGCCACTGGGTACACCTAACACGGCACCTCCTTTTCTCAGTTACCTCCTCCTCAGGACTGTAGACTCCCTGAGGACTCCTCAGGCAGGCGGTGTCCTTCCTCCAGACCCCCTCTGGGGCTGGGGTCCAGGGAGGTCTGGCACAGCAGCTGCTGGTCCTTGCCCTGAGCCTGCGTGCACGAGTCCTGCTGCCCCCTGTGCGGCTGCGCGCTGGCTGTGCTTCTTCTTGCCCTTCTGGTTCTGAAGCCTTTCTCTGCTCCCCAGTGGTGGTCCTGGTGGGGCTCTTCGTGATGGTCCTGATCGTCTTGCTGGGCGCCTCTGTGGTCTGCCTGATCCGGGTGGCTCGGAGGAACCAGGAGCGCACCCTCCGCACCGTCTGGAGCACTGGGGATGACAAGGAGCACCTGGTGAAGAACACCTACGTCCTGTGAAGGCCCTGCCAGCAAGAGGCTGCCCTTCCTTGGGCCTCCCTGCGGATGGCGAAAACCTGGGGAGGGAGGGGAGACAAGTGTAGCGTGTGTGTATGTGCTTTTTAAAATAGAGTGATTGGTTTGTGCTTTTACGATCATTAGGGCTTTGGGTCTGTTTGTTACTCCAGAAGGTGAGGGGGCTTTTCTCCTGGCTGGGTCTGCTTTGAGAACCTTCTTGGAGGAGGGCTCTGCCTCACACTGCACGTGGTCTGGCCCCAGGTCAGAGTCGGCTGCTCTTCACTTTAGTTTTCTGCTCCAGGTCTTAGTTTTCTGGCATTACGTGGAATCCTGTAATGTCCTTTCCCACCGCAAAAGTAATGTCTTCATGGTTTCCTTTGTTTGATGTATGTGTTTTTGTTTTGTTTTGTTTTTGTAAACAGTAAGTTTTTTTTAAAAATTAGGATTCTGAAAGGAAGAGAAAAAAATGTACAAGTTTAATAAAAAGGGTCTTCCCTTTTAAAATAAATTTCAGCAAGTGCTTGCTTTCTTTGTAGGATTGCTGATTTAAACTCTACCAGAATTAACATAGAGTACTATGTAAGATGTCCCATTCTAGAAATGGCCTCCTTAAAAAAAATATATCTCTTCCAAATCTTCTTGAATGAAATACATCTTGCATCTCCACTGAGTGCCCATAAAGATTCACCAAACAACACCTGCGATAATCTCTGGCATTTCCTTCTGTCACTTTTGAAAAATTCTAGCCATACCCCACTCTGTTGGTTTTTGTTTTTCTTTGTTTTGTTTTTTAAATAATGACCTACTATAGACTAACCCACACCTTGAGACACTGCCTGTGAGGGCACAGGAGGACCGGACTGAGGGTGTGTCCTGGCCAGGGGAAAACTCAGACCTTTCTGAGACTGGAGTGGCTTTGACCCAAATCACTTTGGCATCCATGATTGTCATGTTTCTCCGTGGCTCTGCAGCCTTTCTCGGGTCTCCCATGTGCTTCTGCGGTGAAATGGGGACAGGGTACCACCACCTGGCTGAATTCGGCCTCCAGGCTTGGCCCCCATTCTGCTGCCTGCCTGTGGGTGTTCCCGCCCTGACTCTAAACTCTGGAGGCTCTTCCTTTCTTCCTCCTCCATTGTCCGCACGCATAGTCCCGAACGTGGAGCAGTGTTGGGGGAACCCATGGGGTCAGGCAGGTGGCCTGGGGCTTCCACTTGCACAGGTGACTCAGGAAGCTGAGCAAGGCCTCCTTCCCTTTGCTCTTACTAGAAATCCCCTCAGGCCAGAAAGCTCACGTTCTGTGCACTGGGGGAGAGACTTGCACCCCATAGGGCTTAGACCTCTGTTCCAGAGGCAGGTTGTGCAAATACCTTACGTCCTCCTTTGTAGCCTTCCTCATTTGCGGAGATGTTGCTCGAGGATTCTGGCCCTCTCCCTGCCAAGCTTTCTAGGCAGTCTGGCCATCTAGCCTCAGAGGATGGTGAGCAGATGAAACCTGCCTGCTGTATCCCAGATAGATGAGGACCCAGCTCTGGGAGAGCCTCTGGTCCCAGGAAGGACTGGGAAGAGACTCCACCCACCATTCCAGGTGTGCAGCAGGGAGCAGGTCACTCAACTTCTTTGAACCCCCAGTTTCCTCACCTGTACTCTGGGTGTGTGAGGGTTACATGAAATCATAGGCATTGGGTGGCGCAAGGGAAGTGCTCTGCAAGCCTCCTTTAGAGAGCTGGTGTCCACCTCTGCCTGCCTGCTTGTCTCCTTATTCCTCCTTGGTAGCTTATTCCTCCTTTATACCCATGCTGCCACCCTCAAGCTTCCTACAGGGGACTTCAAGCCCAGTGATGCCTCTGGCTGAGCAGGGGGCCTTTCTCCACCTATTCTAGCAAGACTGGTCTCTCCCTTAGTTGTGTGGAAGATAAAAAGTGGATTTTATTTTTATTTACTTAGTTTTTAAATATTTTGTGTATTAGAGCAGAGCAAGGGAGAGTACAAGGCAGGGGGCAGAGGGAGTAGGAGAAGCAGACTCCCCACTGAGCAGAGAGCCTGATGCGGGGCTCGAACCCAGGACCCTCGGACTATGACCTGAGCTGAAAGCAAATGCTTAACTGACTGAGCCACATAGGTGTCCCTTATTTTTTTAAAGATTTTATTAAATTATCTCTATACCCAATGTGGGTCTCAAACTCACAGCCCCCAAATTAGAGAGTCATGTGCACCTCTGGACTGAGCCAGGCAGGCACCCCTGTGTTTAGATTTTAAAAGAAGCTGTTGGAAATCACTTTGTATTGTAGGAAGATCAAGACCACCCAGACCGTTGAACTTTAAGGTTTTTCGTAGTGTCCTTTCATGTTTCCCATGCAGAAGTCGTCATACTGACTCACTTTTGCCAACATGTGTCCCATTTGTTTTACGGAATGGGAGGCCCCATGGTCCCCTTGCTCCTGGCCGATGGACTACGCTGGACCTGCGGCCCCTGCTTGGCTGGCCAGTGCTGTCTTAGCCATTGAGATGGGCCGTGGGGCTGCTGTCCAGCCTGGGCAGCCGACTCCAGCCACGGCACTGTGGCCCTTGAAATGAAACCAGGACTATCTGGACTTTCTGGACCATTTACAGACTAATAGTGGTGCACTTGTTGGAAAGACTGCCTAACAGTGGGCCAGTAGCCAAGGTGTTCAGTGGCCATTTCACAGTCTTTGTCATCCCTAGGCTATTGGTATCACCAGGCGGTGGAATGGATTTTTTTTTTTTAAGATTTTGTTATTTATTAATTTGACAGAGATCACAAGTAGAGAGACAGGCAGTGGGGGCGGGGGCAGGCTTCCTGCTGAGCAGAGAGCCTGATGTGGGGTTCGATCCCAGGACCCTGGGATCATGACCTGAGCCGAAGGCAGAGGCTTAACCCACTGAGCCACCCAGGTGCCCCGGTGGAATGGATTTTTAAAAAGTCACTCAGCAAAGACCTGTCACTGTTCCCTCCTGCTCCATACACTTGAGTGAGGAGTTTGTTCACCGACTGTGGCTGCCACTAGAACGGGGTGATTTCTAGGCCATCTCCTGGGTAAAGATCAGGTCAGAGGGATTGGGAGTTACAGAAATTATTTTGAAAATTTGGGATTCTTTCCTCCTCATCGGCGCGTAAGATGCATCTTTCTCCCCTCCAGCGTCAAGCCCAGGCCCACATGATTGGTGCACCTTCTGGGTGGCCGGCCGACCAGAGGGGGCCCTCAAGAACTGAAGTGAATTTTGAAGAGTCTGCCTGGATTCTTTCTTGGACTGCCTGGTCCTAATCGCAAAGGCAGTGACTGACCACCTGGTCGTTGAGTGCCCTCCTCACCGAGTCTCCTTGCAGTGTTCCACACGGTGTGTGGAACTGTGTAAACACACCAGCTGTGTTCACACAGGATCCTTCCAAACAAAAGGTTCTGGGGGTGAGTCGGTGATAGGAGAGGGGCAACCCTACCTACTGGGATGGAAAGCCCTTGGGGGAGGGAACCCCTCAGATCCAAATGGTAGGCGGTGCATCCAGTGCCTGTCCTCTAGATCCAGCACCACCATCTGCCAGTCACCTGGTCCCCTGAGCCCTGTGCTGGGCAGCGACATGCCTGGGCCCAGATGATCGTGCAGTGCCTGATGCCTTCAGTGGCAGCCCCTGAATGTAGGCCCCACCCTAGATAAGGACAGACACCTGGACCTGCATGGCCTTGCTCCAGTCTGGCTGATGACAGAATCACACTTGGGAGGCCCAAGCAGCCCCGGCCTCTGCCAGTGTCCTGTGGTGGTGGTCCAAATCAGGCTTAACAGATCCTCCCCTGGAGTGCACTGTGCCCCAGGATTTGTGTTCGCACGTGGGAATGAATGAGCCACAACATCTCCCCATTGGGCAGGAGGGTTGCTGTGGGGCCTTGTAATTATTAGGACACCAAAGAGCTGCAAGTCGGTGTGAAGTCCCTTGTGTGGGTCCTAATGGGAGATAGACTGGTCTCCGACTACATCCTGGCTGGCTGAAGTATGCCCTCTCCTTCAAGGCTGAAAACCTCCAGGATCCTGGACAGAAGGTTGGCCTATCCGCAGGACTTGCTGCTGCTTGCAGTCCTGTTCGTAGGTCACTTTAAATAAATGTGTGAGAGAAACTGAATAAATTCGCTCTTGGGCTGTTAGATTAATCTTAGTGGCATACTTGTGAAAATTTACCAGGAGGCAGGAAAGATGGACTGTTGGTAGAGACAGGTCTCTGGGGGTTGTGTCTCACACTGCTACAAGGCCTCCTGGGCAGGCCAGGAGTGTGTGACCCTGACAGCTGTTTACCTGGGCCATTTCTCAAAGTTGGGTCTGCAGTGAGCACCTTGAGGGATGCCGGAACGGCTCCTAGGACAAGGGGCAGGCTTGCCAGCCGCTTACTGTCAAGTAGCAGGTTCCCCCAGCTCACGTCCTGCTCCTGGGGTACCACCCATTGCCCCCCACGGGGCCAGGGAAACCAACACACGCTAATGTTCAGGCTGCTTGTTGCAAGTAATAAGGCTTTTTCCCTCTGATCCAGGAAGTTCCAGCTTCTGCCAGCATTTTGAAAAGTTAGGGGCTAACTTGTTAGCTTGCAAATAGAGTGAAAGCAAATCCCAGACACAACAGTCAGCTGGGCGGTGGCCAAGCTCGGCTTTCCCCGGCCAGGCTGTCCACCTCTTGGCCCTTCCCAAAGCGTGGTCCATTAAGATGTTGTGATCATTACTGTTCCAGAATGTCCAGGGCCAGGGCAGCACTTTGGTCTTGTGGGAAAGGAAACTGAGTCCTTGTATACTGTGTACTTAAAAGTCTCCATCTCCTGGGATGTGGTTAAATTCAAAGAAAACATCCCAGTCCCAGGATTATGTTTATAGGACCAGGGCACTCCGTTCATGTAAACTTAAGGAAAGAGAAGAAGCAGGCCTTGTGCAAGTTGCTTTTCCAGGGAGCCGTGGCGGTTGACTGAGCGCAGCACATGCGTGCAGGGATGTGTCCCAGTGGCCTACTCCTTGGTCCTACTCCACCTTGGCTTCCCTAGCCACTTAAGTTGGCATCTGGCAGTCTTTAACTAAACTGCAGTGATTTAAGTCCAAACTTCAGGGCTGGGATGAGCCTCCTGAGAGGGTCTGCTGGTGAAATGCTAGAGAAAGGGGGAGCTGATCTAGGGAAGGGCAGCATTGCAGGCAAGTTGGGAACACAAGTCCCTTTCTCCTACAGGGGAGAAGGCATTGCTTATACCCTTAACACTGAGTCCTGTTGGGCAGAAATGAGGAAACAAGCAGAGGAGGCAGAGCCATTAGAGGTCAGGGGCAGGCTGGGCCTGGGGCCTGCGCCCTTTAGCGTTCTAGGGGAGTACTGAATGGCAGGGGCTGTTTTCCCAAGAGCATAAGGCTGTGTTAGGCCCTCAGCCCTGCTTTTCATCGAGCTTTTGGGTTCAGCTTCCCAGCTTTAATCTGGCCTCCATCTGGAAGTCTTCTGGGTTAGAGCCAGGGAATGAGGGTATTTTCACTGCCGCCAAGAGGGAGTCATGACGGACAGGCTCCTGTGTCCATTTTCCCTTTCCTCCTTTCTGTAAAGAAGTCCCCAGATTTTTGTGAGATATGTGGCAGCCCAACTTGGAGCTGTATTCTCTGAGCCTCCCCTGCTGCTAGATGTGACCTTGTGTCTGATGGGGCCAGAGGGACAGGTGCTGCTTCTGGGTGTGGCCCTTGAAAGGGACTGGTGTGCCCTCCACTTGCCCTTTCCCTTACCATGAATCTGATGGTGGTGGCCAGTGTCCCTCTCTGTTCTGGCCACACCCAGGAAGGATGCAGAACAACTAGAGATCATCTGGGTCCCTGGATTATTTTATGGGAGAGAAAAGTACAGCTATTTTGTTAAGGCTCTTTCTTGTCTCTTGTAAGAGTGGCCACATCCTAACCATGATGCAGGAGTGAGGCGGGAAGGGGAATGTGGAGGATCAGGCCATGCCCTTCTCTGGGCCCATTCACCCTCCCCACAGTCTTAGCCAAGTGGTAAGGAGCTACTTTGTCTTAGGTCTGGAAGGTCTCCCACTACCGATCTGCAGTCTACTAGGCCAGCGTCCTTGGAGACGAGACCATTTTACTTGAGGCTCAACTGCCTCATACAGAACATGGGATCCTACTGCCAGGTTCACAGGTAAGCATATGAGATTGTGTTTGTGAATAATAAAACCTCATATTTGCTGAGCATCCATTTTCCCTTGTGCTGGGCAGGCTCCAAAAACAACCATACTTCATGAAGTAAGTCTGCCATTTTACAGAGGACAAAACTGTGGTGCACACTAGTTGACTTACTTAGCCTAGGGCAGTAAGGGGTAGAATGAGGGTTCACCTTGAGCAGACTGACCTCCGTAACACAAACTCCTAGGCACTCTGTGCTTGCTCTACCTTGCCATTACATTAGCAGAGGTCCTGGCATCAGGTAACCTCACCAGTTCACCAAATGATAGTACCAAATTCTGAGTCACACTGTTCTGGGTGCTGAGCAAAGTGGAAAAGGTCCCTAACCCTCATGGAATTTGTTTTGCTTGGGAAAACACTTCTCATATACTGCATCCAGTTATGCATAAAGCCATAATCATTGTTCATTACCACTTCTTATTTGGAGGAGTAAAGATCAAAGGCCTTTGATGTACTAGTCCCCCAACTCTCCACCACTACCATCCTTCCTCCTCTCCTGTGTCTTTCCCTCCATTCTCACTGCCGCTGGGAAGTCCTTGCAGTTCATCACTCATGCAGTTCATCACATTCCCAGCTTAGGACCTTTGCACTTGCTATTCCCGCTGCCTAGAACACTTCCTCCATGTGTTTGCATGGTTTATCTCCTCATCTTCAGATATTTTTTTAAGAGAATCTTTCTTTTTAAAAGATTGTATTTATTTGAGAGAGAGCACAAGAGGGGAGAGCAGGAGAGGGAGGGAGAAGCAGACTCCCCGCTGAGCAGGGAGCCCGATGGGCTCGATCCCGGGACTCTGGGATCATACAACCAGAGCTGAAGGCAGATGCCCAGATGACTGAGGCACCCAGGCACCCCTCATCTTCAGATCTTTATTCAAAAAAGACTTGAGTGAAGCTTTCCTTGGTAACTCTTACCTAAAATCCAATCTCTCTCCCACATACCATGTAGTTATTACCTAGCCCCCTTTCTTGCTGTATTTCTCTACTTAGCACATATTACTTATGCCTCAAGCATAAGTTACATAAAACTCACCCATTTTATTTTATTATTTTTTTTATTAAGATTTTATTTATTTGACAGAGAGAGAGAGATCACAAGTAGGCAGAGAGAGAGGGGGAAGCAGGCTCCCTGCTGAGCAGAGAGCCTGATGTGGGACTTGATCCCAGGACCCTGAGATCATGACCTGAGCCGAAGGCAGTGGTTTAATCTGCTGAGCCACCTAGGCGCCCCAAAACTCACCCATTTTAAATGTATACTTCAGGGGTTTCTAATAATTTTTTCCCAAGATTTACTTATTTTTAGAGAAGTTGGAGGGAGGGGCAAAGGGAGAGGAAGAGAGAAACGTGCAGACTCCTTGCTGAGCATGGAGCCCAACATGGGGCTTGATCCCACCACACACAGATCATGACCTGAGCCTAAACCAAGAGTGGGACACTTAACTGACTGCGTCACCCAGGCACCCCAGTTTTTAATCATTTTTACCAAGTGGTGGAATTACTACCATAAATCAGTTTTCAAACATGTTTTCATCCTCCACAATTAGCTCTCATGCTCAGAGTTAATCCCCCTTTCCCGTGCAGCTCCCAGCACCCTGTGACCTGCTGCCTCAGTAACCCTTCTCTGAACACTCGATGTGAATGCTGGCCAACAACAGTATGTGGTCCTTTAGGCCTGGCTGCTTGTGCCCCGGCAGAACATTTCTGCATGATGCAGTACATGTCAGTGCACTCCTTTGTTTGGTGGAGTAGAGTCCTGTTAGGTATTCACATTTTGAATATCCATTTACCAACTCATAGAAATTTTCATTTCTTGTTTTCAACATTCTGTACATTTTACACCTTGTTTCCCCCACTAGAGTATCAAGTCCTGCGTGGCTGGGCTTTTGCTAGTTTTGTTAACCTCTGTATCCTCAGCACCCGAGCTGTGCCAGGCACAAAATAGGTACTCAGCAAATACATGCTGAAGAAATTGACGATAAAGATAACTTTTATTGCCTTTAAGGGCTAAGCTGGTCATCAATCAGGGGAAAGAGGTCGAAGTGACAGGCCGTGGGGAGCCAGCAGTTAGGGCAGGCCTCTCTGAGGAATATGCTTTGGAGCAGAGACCTGAGTGCATGGGTTCTCATCATCCCCAGGCCCCAGCTGTCACTCTGCCTGCCTGGGTCCCACCAGTGTGGCGGCCCAGCTGCTGGTGGCAAGCTGGCCTCACAGCAAGGGGAGGGGATGGCTCAGGCCTGCCCTCCCCAACCCCTCCCAGCAGCCTGACTGGCACAGCCCAGCTTGGGGAGCCCTCCAGGGAGAGCCACAGGGGCCAGAGCCTTGGACTTGAGCCACACTGTCTGGGTGTGAATCCCAGCTCTAGCCATTCATACTACACTGGCCCCTTGTCACCTTGTTTGGTCCCTCAGTGGTCTCATGGGTAAAATAGGGATAGTAACTAATACATACCTTCTAATTTAAAAAGCCTAAACAGGGCGCCTGGGTGGCTCAGTGGGTTAAGCCGCTGCCTTCGGCTCAGGTCATGATCTCGGGGTCCTGGGATCGAGTCCCGCATCGGGCTCTCTGCTCAGCAGGGAGCCTGCTTCCCTATCTCTCTCTCTGCCTGCCTCTCCATCTACTTGTGATTTCTCTCTGTCAAATAAATAAATAAAATCTTTAAAAAAAAAAAAAAAAAAAAAAAAAAAAGCCTAAACATTATCTTACAAGCTGTGGATTCGTTTCTAGAACTGTGCGGAGCACGAATCCATGACAACAACCCCATAAGGAGGCTGCCATGTATGCGAATAAACTGAGGCACAGATGGGCAAAATGACTTTTCTGAGCTCATCCCACTACTGAGTGATACAGTGTCTTCAAATTCAGGAGGTCGGTTCCAAGTTCCCACACTTAACCCCTTCGGGCATAGCTTCTCACGAAGGCATCCGGTGTGGTTAAAGCGAGCTGTGGGGCGCCTGGGCGGTGCAGTGGCTTAAGCCTTTGCCTTCAGCTCAGGTCATGATCTCAGGGTCCTAGGATCAAGCCCAGCATCTGGCTTTCTGCTCAGCAGGGAGCCCGCTTCCCTGCCCCCACCTCTCTGCCTGACTCTCTGCCTATTTGTGATCTCTGTCAAATAAATAAATAAAATAAAATCTTTAAAAAAAAAAAAAGGAGCTATGGTGCGTGACACCCTTGGAACAGTGCCTGGCCCGCAGTTAAGTACAGAGTGTTAGCGTTACAATGGTACAGAGGGCCCTGGGAGGCGCCCTCTTATTTCTTCAAAAGCAGGCATCTGACCCTTTGGGGAAAGCAGATGACAGCTTCAGCCCTCTCCCCAGATATCTACAGCTGCCCACACAGCACCCCCCCTCACTGGCCAAGGCTCACCAGGTGGAAATTTAGCAATCAACTGTCCACCCACCCCATTTCCCACAGAAAAAAATGCTGGGTGGTGCTGGGGAGGGGCTATGAGTCAAGGCTAAGGACTCTGACCCAGGTTGGGTGGGGCTCCTCAGAAGTCCCTGGACAGGCAGTTCCCGCTGCTCCTCCCCTCGTCCTTCCCCCTGCCCTCCGGGCACTGGCGGTTCTCCCCACAGACCTCCTCTCACCACCATGGAGTTCGATTTGGCCGCAGGTGAGCTGGGAAATGGGGCATTTGAGACGCAGGGAGCCAGGCTAAAACCCAGCAACCTCCTCCAAGGGCGCATGCGCAGCACCTGCACCAACCCACCCAACTTCTCTCCACAGCCCTAGACTCCAAGAAGCCTCAGGGGACGGGCCAGGGGGGAGACCATAAACACGGCCCCCACAAAGTTCAGGGCGCGTCAGAGACAGGGGCGGCTGACAAACCAAGGGTAAGTCACCTTAGGACCAGGCACATCCCTCCTAGGATGAAGGGGACAGCGGCGGGGTCAGGGGTCCCGGTCTCACTGCCTCGCCTCCCAACTGGCAGGGCCACGGTCACCGCAGTTCCTCGGACTCCAGTAGCAGCAGCGGCAGCTCCAGCGACTCGGACATGGAAGGAAAGGTAAGAGGCTCCCCGCAAGCAGGCGCCCCAAGTGAGGGGAGAGTCCCGGACAGTCGTCTCACCGTCCTAACCTTGGCTCTCCCCTTCCATCTCCTCCACTCTCGGCCCCACAGCCTCACGCGGCCGCCTCGCAAGGACACGAAAGCACGCCGGCCAAGGTCAAGAAGCCCAAGGTGAAAAAGAAGAAGGAAAAGAAAGGGAAGGCGAAGGAGACTTCTCACTGACCGGCCCGGTGAAGTCTCATTAAACCTTTTCTCGGCTCTCGGGTAGCCTTCTGGTCGCCAAGCTGGGTACCGGCCCCGCCCCGCCCGTCCCCCTTCTCGGGGCCCGGCCTGCCCCCTGCCGGGCGGCCGCGCCAAAGAGAGGTGCGCACGCCGTTCCCATCACCGTTTATTGTTTCCGGAACAGCGGCCGCTGTACCGAGCGGCGGGTGCCGCAGGAAATCTCGGCACCTCGGCGACGGGGAGGGGCGGGGGCAGGGTCTCGGGGTGGGGGCGACGCCGGAGCCCCCGCAGGCGGGCGGGAGGATGAGCGGCAGCGGCGCGCGGCCGCGAGGAGCAGCAGCAGCCGGGGGGCGTGGGCCGGGCAGCCCTCACCGCACCAGGTGGAAGGTGAGCCAGTACATGAGCAGGGGCTGCGCCGCCGCCACGGCCATGGTCAGATACATGCGCAGCTGGTTCCTGGCCCCGCGTACCGGGACGCCCTCGGCCGCCGCCTCCGCCAGGATCTTCAGCCGCAACGTCCGGATCTGGGGCGGGAGGGGGTTCACCCTTGAGTCCCGCGCCGGGCGGAGGCGTGGGCAGGTACTTCCAAGTCCTGCCTCTCTCCCTCCACCGGGGTGGCTGGGTTCGAGTCTCTCTGCTCGTGGGGAGCCTAGGTTTCCCCCCCCCACACACACACACATCTCCTCTAAGGGATGGTGAGGAGTTGCTTCTCCCCAAGGCTCGGGAGCAAATGTGAGGGCTCCGAGCTGAGTGAGACGCGGAGCTTCACATACCCTGCCCGAGGAGGGCAGCAGGCTCAGCCGTGGCTGCTGCCACCCTGCTTATATTGGCCAGATGACAGTTTTCAACACAAGCCAGGAAGGTTTTTTTGCTTTTTTGTTTTAACCTTTAAGTAATGACCTCTACGTCAGAGTTTCTCTGAGGGTGAGATTTGGCCAACCAGTTTTGCCCTCTGCTCCTCACACCTCCTCATGCGGCCTCCTCCCAGGGCCCTGGGGTGCCTTCATCATCACCCCCCTTTCTGCAAAACGGGAAACATGTTTAAAGAGAGGAAGGAATTTGCTGGGGATCCAGAGAAGCTGTTTCCAAGGGTACCAAACCTCTTTTCATCCTAACAAACTCTCGCAGGAGAGCCCACCATGGAAGGGTGGTGTGAGGGTGAGAGCCCAGCCTGACAGGCCGCCTGGCTCCTGCTCTGCCTTCCCACCCCAGCTTAGATAACCCCCTCTTCCGGGAAGCCCTGCTGACTCCCAGGCTGAGACAGGCACTTGAAGCCTCCTCAGTTCGTGAAGGGGCTCTCACCTCAACTCCTTGCCTAACATCCTCTGCTTGGATGCCCCGGGGACCCCGACTCAGGGCTTGTGCCCTCAACCCTCCTCCTCCCCAACCCCACCCGGCTCACCATGAACACAAAGATAGACACACAGCACCAGCCCAGCACTAGATAGTAGCCAATCTTCCCAAAGAGCAGGCCCATAAGGACCCCGCCAATCATCCTGGGGAGAGAGGGGAAGGCTGGTCTGAGGGCAAGGCCTCAGGGCTGGGGCAGTGGTGGGGGATGGGGTGGAAAGTGGGAAGGGGATTACTCACCCAACATATTTGTAGCCCAAGAAGGCCACCAGATCAATAGTGGTGAGGTCAGTGTTGACAGTGACCAGGTAGAGACTGAGCAGAATGGCCAGCACCTCCAGGGTCAGCCAGGCCAACGCAGAGCTTGCCTGCAGCCCGAGGAGGTCTGGGGAGAACCTGCGGGCACCAGACTGTCACCCTGATGGCCGGCTCACACCCTCCCAGAGCATCCAGCTGGAGACAGCCTGTGTTGGGTGGGGCTAGACATTGAACAGTGACCAAGAGGGATCTGGACTCTATCTTCCTGGAAGTCTCGTGCCAGGGAAGGTGGACCTGTCCTCAGTGACAGCCCTGAGAGGTCGGGGCTGGGATGAGGGAAGCACAGGGCATGGGAGGTGCCTGACTTACTCAGGAGAAGGTGTCACAGAGGGCACCGCCAGAGGAGAAGACACCTGAGCTGAGTCCTGAAGGAATAAGGAGTTGACTGGCGGGGAAGGACCATGGCCTGTGCCATATCCCAAGTACAACAATTAACTGATTCTAATGACAGTTCAGTGCCACAAAAGAAATGAACTGGAGGGGCGCCTGGGTGGCTCAGTGGGTTAAACCGCTGCCTTCGGCTCAGGTCATGATCCCAAGGTCCTGGGATCGAGTCCCGCATCGGGCTCTCTGCTCAGCAGGGAGCCTGCTTCCTCCTCTCTCTCTCTCTCTGCCTGCCTCTCTGCCTACTTGTGATCTCTCTCTGTCGAATAAATAAATAAAATCTTTAAAAAAAAAAAAAAAAAAAAAGAAATGAACTGGAGCCTATGAGTGAGATGTGGGGGCTTCACCCAGTTCAGGGTGGGAATACTTCCCCGAGTAACTGACACCAGAGGGGAGACGTCGCAGGTGAGCAGGTGCTCAGCAGGTGATGCAAGGGAGGAATATACTCTGGAGCAAAGGGAATTGGATGTGCAAAGGCCCTGGGGTGGGAACGGACAGCACCAGGCCCTCTGGAGGATGGAACCAGGACTAGAATGGTGAAGCAGAGTCAGGACTCTGAGTCAGGACAGAGAGAGGCTGCAGGGAGGCAGTGTAGTGCGTGAAACTAAGGAGCCAGGGCTAGATCTGGGGATGGGAGAGTTCTGGGCAGCTTCTGAGCAGGGTAGACAGGGCCAGACCCAGGTCTCACACCAGATCTTCCTGGCTGCTGTTGGAGTCAGGGTACAGAGGGCATGTGGGCAAAGCAGCTGGTTAGGAGGCAGTGAGGAAGAGCTGGATCTGGTGGTGGAGGCTAAAAAGGATGGAGTCACCGGCCACAGGTGTTGTAATGGGCTGCACGTGCGTGGAAAGCAAGGGAGGAGGCAAGGGTAACACTGACCATGACCCCAAGGGCTCTGTCCTGGACCAGATGGGTGCATGATGGTGCTGTTCCAAGACAGGGAGATCCAAGAGACCTTCCTGACTGCCCCTCAGCCCCCCAAACCTCACCCCACTCTGCCTACCCCAGGCCTCCCTTACCTATCCTGGGTCCCCAACGCCAGGCCAGCCACCAAGACATAAGTGATGAAAGCCATAGCTGTGGGAGGCAGACACACAGACACTGGTCAGAGGAAGATGGACCATCCCAGGCCACTAGGCACCTAGACCTCTGCCCTAGACGTGCCCACCCAGAGGGAGGAGGGTGTGGGGCAGTGATGGGGAGGGGGAGACCTGGAATGTAGAGGTCAGGAGCATTGACGTCAAAGCGAGGAGCCACAGGTGTGTCTTGCTGGTACTGCACTTCCCAGTCCTGTGGGGAGAGTGAGGGGAGCAGGTGGGACCCACAGACTGGGCTCCTCCCATGCTGCTTCCAGGCCCCCTCTCGGGGCAAACCTACCCTCCCACTCAATACCTACCTGGCCTCTGACTCACCCTCTACCCCCACCCCCCACCAGCCCCAGACTGTCCCCCTCCTCGGATGGTGTTGCCCTCCGTGGCGCAGTGCTGACCTGGTGCAGGTAGGGGAAGACGAGTAGGCCCAGTTTTTTGCCCACATACATGGTGTCCACAGCAAAGTAGTACTTGAGCTTGGTGACGGGGATGAAGCGGTCGATCTAGGGGGAGGCAGAACCCACGCCTGAAGCCCTGGCCTCACGTCCCCTGCCTTTCCCCAACCCGAGGCAGCCCAGTGCACTCACGTTCTTATCCACCAGCTCCTTGCCCTGGGCGGCCAGGCTGCTCCCGTAGGCCATGGCCATGTTGGACACAGGATCCGCCAGGAAGGCAGCCTGGGGCGAGGCGGAGGCTGCAGGGTAGCCCAGGCCACCGGGTGCCCTCTGGGCCCTGTAGCCCTGGTTCTGGGCCGAACTCGTATCATCGAAGAGCTGGTGGGGGTCAGCCATGCCGGGCTGGGACACGGGGATCCTCCGCTTGGATGCTGCAGGGGAAGAGGGTGGGGGGCGTCATTCAGGCCGTAGGTGCTCTCCTCCCGCTGCCATGAAGCACTGGTTTTCAGGTCAGATGGGCATCGAGGCAGGTGCGAGGCGGGCTCTGTCTGCCTGTCCTCAATCCATCCAAAACACCACAGTGACAATGATGTAGAGAGCTACTTTGTGCTGGGCCTGCTGTTCACAGGATCCTGTCCTAAGCCTTTTACAAACAGGGTCTCGGTCAGTGTCTCCCTTTGCGCTCCCCTCCTTGTTGGCTCTAGCCACATGGGCTTCAGTGGCCAGCGAAGACACCAGGCATGCTCCACCTCAGGGCCTTTGCGAGTGCTGTTCCTCTGCTCGAATCCTTCCCCCCCACACCCCCTGTGCCCACCCCATGGCTCCCTCCCCTCCTTGAGGTCTTGGCTCTGCAGTGCCTTCCCTACCATCCTGTCTCCAACCACATGGTCCTTGACAGCACTCCCCGTCCCCCTTCCCTGGTGCACTTACTATACCCAGAACACACTAGCTCATACATTGGCCACTTTATTTTGTTCACTGTCTCCCCATTCAAATGGGAGCCCCCCAAGGTGGGGAGCTTGGTCTTGTTCATGCCTGGATCCCCAGCCCCTAACACAGGGCTGGAGTAGAGGGCTGATGAAATGCTGAGAAATGAGGGCCCACCCCATGTTACAGAGGTGGTGACAGGCCAGGATGGGGTGGGGTGGGTATGACCTATGTGCAGCACCAGGCTGAGTGAGTGACGGGACAGGACTCTAGCCCAGGCGGGCCTGCTCGATGTTAAAGGTAATTAAACCCCAAGTGAGCACTTGCCACATCCTGTGCTGTGTTCTATGCGCTATGGACTAACTCATTTATCTGCATCAGTGCTTTTGTCCACCCCTAGCCCCCGCCCCTGCTTTACAGACAGGAAAAGCCAGCCCCAGAGAGGTTCAGGCCCTTGCCCGAAGTCACTGGGCCAGAATGGAGCAGAGCCAGGCTTCAAGTTTTTAAAAGGTCCCTCTGGCTTCTTGTGGGTAACAAACTGGGGTGGGGGGGCAGGGAGAGGGAGGGAGCTGCTCCAGTGGGGGAGTGGTGGGGGGAGAAGAAGGGATGGAGGGGTGGGGGCAGTGGTGGAGGGGGGCTGCGGGTCAGAGGGTCAGGACTTGCTGGAGGTGTGCTTAGTCAGGGTAGGGTAAGGACGAGAGAAGAGAAAGGGAATGTGGGGAGGATGAATTTGAACCCAGCGCTCTGGACCCAGGGTCCCTGCTCCCAACCCGGAAGCAACAGCAACCCAGCAGTTACTGAGTGAGCTCCTCCTGTGTCCCAGGCACCACTGTGGATCCAGGGAGCAAGTAAGAGGGTTACAGTTGGTTGGTGGAGAGGAACTCGATAATCTGTGTGCTGACTCGGTCTGCATCTCAGTTCTCTCTTCCGTGGAACAGTTCATGGCCCAAAGCCCAGTGATGCTCATAAACTCCTCAGCCCCTGGCCTGTTGATCCCTGTCCCTTACTGTCAATTACAAGGCCCTCAACTCTTCCTCTCAGTTTTCTGTTGCCTGAAGACAAATCCAAGGGCGCTCAATCCCAAAGCCAGCAGCACTAATCCCAGCCCACTTAGCCCCAAGGCTCACCGGCATTTCCCCCTGCCCCTTTAGTGCAAGCCCTTCCTTACTCCCTGTTGCACCCTTCAGCTCTCAGTATTTGGGGTTCTGCCTCCCTCTGACCTCCTAAACACCCCTCGACACTGCCAGCCCAAGGCCATTAGCCACTGCCACCCAGCTTGAGCAGCATGTGATGCCACCATGCTCTCCGCTCTTTTGGCTTCCGAGACACTGCACCCACCTCCTCCTCCTCTTTCCTGAGCCCCACAAACATCTCTTGAGCACCCCTGTGTGTTAGGCTCTGCTGCAGGTGTGGTGGACAGAGCAATGATCAAAAAGACCAAAAGTCCTGCCTTTATGGAGCTGAGGGTCTCCAGCTTGGTCCCTCTCCACCCAGCACTTTTTTCTTTTTTTTTTTTTTAGCTTCCTGAAACGTGTGGCCCAGTTTCGCACACTTCTGGCTTTGCCTCTCACCTTTCCCAGCCACTGTGCCCCTTGGGCGCGGTGGGCCCTGTCTCCAGCCACCACTTCTCTCCTGCTCCCACACCCAGGTCCATCCAGCTCCCGACAGTGCCTACCCCCCAGTGTCCAAGCTTCTGATTCCCCTTCTCTCTCGCACCCAATCAACTAATCGCCAGTTCTCACCCACTATGTCTCAATGTTTACCCTCCCCTTGCAGACTCCATGGTCTTGAACGTGACTTAAATGTCCTCCTCCTAAATCCCCTTGCCCATTCTTGCTCCACCAACCTTCTCTCCAGTCAGCAGTCACAGTGATCTTAAATGTGCAAGGGAACATCTCTTGTCCCTTGCCTAAGATCAGTCCCCACTGTGCGGGGAATAAAATCTACAGGCCTACAAGGCCTGGCATGACCCCAGCCTGGCCAGCCACCTTCGTTTGCTACCTCTTGGGCCTCACTGCACCCAATCACACACTGGCCTCTTGGGCCCTGACTCTGCCAAGCTCCTGGCCCACACAGGCCTTGGAACATGCAGTGCCAGCACTGTGGAATATCTTCCTACGATTGATTAACACCTGCAACACAGCACGGAGGCTCTGTACTGATAGCTCCCTGAGGACAGGAACCAGGGCTGTGGCCCCAGCATCACCCACCACGTGGTCCACCATGCACCTTATTAATGGCTGAAGGGAGGAACGAGGACATCAGGCCTCTGAACCTCCACTGAATCCTTGATTCTTCCCTTTACAGGGAAAAATCACTCCCCAGATTTTCCCGCTGACTTGCTTATTCCGAGTTTGGCGTCTGTCTCACCGCTAAACTCGGAGTTGGAAGTTACCAAGGACTACTGCTAGGCTGGTTATTACCAGGTACCCAGATTCCAGCACAGGTCCTGCCTGGCCCTAGGGGAGCTGAGGCAGGATCTGCTCAATGAAGAAATGAGATGCACGCACACTCAACGAGATGAAGAACTTCAAGAGAGATACAAATTAACAGAGACGGAAAAAGGAGTGTAGAGTACAAGATATACAGGTTCAAATCTTAAATGAGAGGTAAACAGGGTCCTCTCAGCTCACGAAGGGCTCTGAACGCTGTCCCGAGGAGCGTGGGCGACAGCCCGAGGCCACCGGAGGCTGGGGAGAAGGCTGATCACTAACTGCAAATGAATGAAAGTCCCGTTTTCCTGTAGAGCACAATATCCTGCCCAAAGTTGTATTTTCCCAAAGTAATTTCCTAAAGAAGGATCGACCCCAACGCGCCCCCTACCCGGTCCTGGCATCCCAGCGCAGTGCACACCCCGAAGCTCCAGCTCCCTGACCCCGTGACCTCCGACCTGCAGCGACCTCGCCAACTGCCGCGGCGGCCCCGCCACGCCCCAGCCAGCCACCCCACCCCCACCGCCCCGATCTCCACGACTGGCCACGTACGCCACTTACGCTGCCGGGGCGTCCCCGCCGCCGCCAAGCCTGACGGGTGCATCCTTCACCGTCGCAGCCGCCGCAGCCGCCGCCGCCCCAGCCACGGTTCGAAATGTGCCCGCCCGGCTCCCGTAGCCACGGCCCACCGACGACGCGACAGCCAATGGGTGTCACGATAGCTCAGAGGCCACGCCCCTCGCGGAGGCCCTTACGAGTTGGCAGTGGGTAAGAGGCGGGGACTGGAGGCCGGTGGCGGAAGGCGAGAGTCAGAGCTAGTAGAGCGAGAGGGCGGGGCCGAGGACAACCTAGGAGTTGGCTCTATCGTGCATGATGGGAAGTGTAGGCATCAAGGGATGAGACCGACGGGAAATGGAGACAGAGGATTGATTTGGGTCGCTGAGAGCACTGGGGAGCCAGGGAAGGGCGTGCGGCGGGGAGGAGAGATCCATTTGTATTTTCGAGGGGGCTAAGCGGAGTTGTGCAGACTCTAACGCTTATACAATTTCGGCAGACCTTAAGTATTAAGGTGAGTATTTAGAGTGAGAAAAGGGCACCCGATAAATTAGGTAGGAAGAACCAGGTGTCGTAAAAATGCTCGGGCGTCGCGACCTGGCTTTGCCGGGTTTGCCGAAACCACTGCGCAACCTCCAGCCACACGGAGCACGCAGAGGCACAGCAGCAAGCGAGCAACCCTAAAAATGAAGGCTCCGTAGTCTCTCTGTCTCTCAGTCCCCTCCGCCTGTCTCAGGCAAAAGTAATGGTAGAAGCTACTTCTGGGCAGTGATAGCACTCCGGAAGGATGTCAGCAAGTGACCCTGTCACTGTGGCTTTCCCGTTCTTCCTCTGAGATACTGTCTTTTCTAGGGACCTCGAGGACTGGTCTGGCCTCTCAGTTATGAGCCCTGGCTCAGTCGCGGTCCTTTTTTCATGACTGAGGTACCCGCATTCCTCCTCTGGACCCCTGGCTTATCATCCAGCCCTCCCCCCAACATTTTTCAGCTGCAGCTCTCCCTGTCTTAAGTTCTTCCGTGAATGTTTTGTGATATTAATATTAATAAAGGAAGCGTGTTGGCTTCCAGCTGGCCTCGTATTTACCCCTTACGAGTTGTGCGACTGGACCCTTTTTCAGCCTAAATGTTCTCATCTGTTTAATGGGAATGATATAGGAGAGGTCGAGGATTCACTACAAGGCCACTGTGTCTACAGGGCCTGACATAGTGTAAGCCTGTGATCACTGGCAGCTGCCGTTTTTCTGTTTTTATCAAGTGTCTCTTCCTGTGGGTTGTCAGCCTCAAGTTGGGCTCTGCCCCTAGAACTGTCACAGCTTCATAAATAGAACCAGCTGGGGTGTGTCCTAGCCAGGCCCCAAGCCCTGCTCCTTTGCCATTCTTATGTGTTCGGGATTCCTGGCTGCCCTCCAATGGCCGTTAGGGAGAGTACTGAGTTACAGCTGGAAGTGTATGTGGAGAAAAACAGGGAGCAGGGAAGAACTCCCACCTCCCTAAATAGAGGGGTGTACTGTGGTTCTGCTAGGAAGAGGGACCCTGGCCTACTCCTGCTCTCCCTTAATGCCTCAGTTCAAACATCCCTTTCCTTAGGAAGCTCTCTTCACCCCATCTAAGTTGGATCAGTTTTCTACTCTGGGTTCCTGGGGGATCCATTCCCAGTCTTTTCGGTGTCCCCCGTCCCAGCTCCAGTCACTCTGTCTGTGCTTCCCTCATCACACCCCTGACCTTCTTGGCTGCCACTCTGGGAGCACCCCTCTCCCCGCCCCCACGGCCAAGGTCTAGAACTTGAAGTGCTGGGACCCCACCCACCCCCTGCCATGGTGGGCTAGGTCTAGAGCTGTCTGGGTCACTGCTGTGTCCCCACCAAAGGGCCAGATACGAAGTAGGTGCTGAACAGATATTTGAGCTAAGGATCCTCCCTTTGTCCGTGAGGGATAGGGGACACCTGCCTTGTGGTGTCCCTTGTTGTGAATTATTATTATTATTATTATCATTATAATTATTATTATCATTATTATTTTATTTAAATTCAAGTTAGTTAACATATAATGTATTATTAATTTGGGGGTAGAATTAGTGATGCCCAGTGCTCGTTCCATCAGGCGCCCTCCTTTAGGCCCATCACCCAGTTCCCTATCCCTTCACTTACCTCCCCTCCAGCAACCTTCAACTTGTTCTGTACAGTTAAGATTCTCTGAATTTTTTTGAAAGATTTTATTTATTTATTTGACAGACAGAGATCACAAGTAGGCAGAGAGGCAGGCAGAGAGAGGGAGGAGGAAGCAGGCTCTCTGTGGAGCAAAGAGCCTGAGGCGGGTTTCTATCCCAGGACCTGGGATCATGCCCTGAACTGAAGGCAGAGGCTTTTTTTTTTTTTTTTTTTAAAGATTTTATTTATTTGCTTGACAGACAGAGATCACAAGTAGGCAGAGAAGAAGGCAGAGAGAGAGGGGGAAGCAGGCTCCCTGCTGAGCAGAGACCTGGATGCAGGGTTCTATCCCAGGACCCTGAGACCATGACCTGAGCTGAAGGAAAAGGCTTTAACCCACTGAACCACCCAGGCGCCCCCTCTGAAATTTTTTTAAAGATTTATTTATTTTAGAAAGAGAGAGGGATTGTGCGCCTGTGAGTAGGGGGAAGTGCAGAGGGAGAGACTCCTCAAGAAGATTCCGGGCTGAGCCAGGTCCGACCCCAGCAGGATCCCATAGCCCATGAGATCACACTACCTGAGCGCAAACCAAGAGTCCTGCGCGCCCAGCACCCTGAGTACCCCAGGCGCCCCCCTCCTTGTGAATTTTACAGTGTCCCCTCCGGGCGGGTGCAGCCCCAATCCAGAAGGCAGGACTAGGCGAATGGAGCAAGGACCGAATTTCAGTCTGTCCCCTTGTCTCCAGCCACGCGCCTCGATGCAGTGCACAATCTTCGTGATGGCCCCGGGGAGTTAGGGAGCGACTTCCCGGTCGGCCAGTGGAAAAGAGTGGAGATTTTCTCTAACTTAGGGAGCCCAGGCTACTGGGAGGACGAGAGGGAAGGAATGGAAGGAATGGAGAAACCCCTCCACCCTGTCCATCCTGTTGGTGTCCTCGGTCCAGGAGCGCGGGGCTCCGCCCTCCCGGCACTCAACACCTGGCGCTGGGGCGTGCCTCAGTTTACCGGAGGCGGGGCCTCCCCCCCCATTTTTCCCTCTTCCTCTTCGGGGCGCCCGCAGCCGCGCCTCGAGCCCTGCCGGAACTGAAGCTGGGCTCCGGGCTGCCAGGAGGCGGGGGCCACGTCAGCGGGGCGGCGGGGGCGGTGGAGAGCAGGTCGAGGCGGGCGCCATGCGGCGGGGCGCACTCCTGGCGGGCGCCCTGGCCGCGTACGCGGTCTACCTGGTGCTGGGCGCGCTGCTGGTGGCGCGGCTGGAGCGGCCCCACGAAGCTCGCCTCCGGGCGGAGCTGGAGACGCTGCGCGAGGAACTGCTGCGGCGCAGCCCATGCGTGGCCGCCCCGGCCCTGGACGCCTTCGTGGAGCGGGTGCTGGCGGCCGGACGGCTGGGGCGCGCTGCGCTCGCCAACGCTTCGGGGCCCGCCAACGCCTCGGACCCCGCCTGGGACTTTGCCTCCGCGCTCTTCTTCGCCAGCACGCTGGTCACCACCGTGGGTACGTGAGCGCTGCCCCATCTGGGGACCCCGGGCGTCATTGCGAAGTACTCTTATCCCCGCAGATCGCTTCCAGTCCGCTCTGGGACTAGGATCCCCCAGGAAAACCCCCAACGAGGACCTAGGGTGCACACCGGCGAGAACTCCCCCTTTGGTTAACCCCCATCGAAGCCCTTCCTCCCAGCAGGAATCCCCCAACACAGTTCCCTTTGGGACTAGGGCTGCCCTCAGAGTACCTTCTAGGGAGCATTTGGGACCCCATTCCTCTGCCTGAACCCCCTTGGAGACCCGTGCCCGTCCAGTCCCCTCTGGGCCTAGGATTATGTTCAGAGACCTCCAGCGAAAACCTAGGATCCTGCTTCGGGGGACCCTCACCTCCTCTGGACCCGGACCTCAGACACGCAGGGACCTCTGTCCTTGTCTCTGGGCTCAGACTGCCATTCTGTCCACAATGTCTCCTGAGTCTCCAGATATGTCCTTCAGGGATGCTCCTTGGGAAGTCCTACCACAGCCTCCTCCTGGCCCTGGTGCCCCAGTGAGGACCGTGAATGTCTACATCCTCTCAGGGCACCGTTGCTAAAGACTGCACTGCCAGTACAGATCCCTCAACAGGGACCTGGGCCCTGATGGGTGACTTCCACCCCCCTGGACCTAGACCACTCCCCAGCAAGGGCACCCTGCCCTCCTCCAGACCAAGGACCACCCCTCAGCCTCATATTCCCCAGGAGGTAGCCCTGACTTGTAGATACAGGAGCCCTTCTAGCACTTTCCAAACTAGGGACATCTCCATGAGAGTCTCTTTGAACGCAAGAACCCCTAGATGAGACTCTTGCCACTCTCTGGACCCTGGAACCCTTCAGTAAGAGCCCTGGAACGACCTTCACTTTCTATCAGGAGGGACCCCGGTGCCTCCCACACACACTGTCATCGAGAGCAGAATCCCGCTTCACACCCCCCACCCCCCAGGATGCCAGCTGAGAGACTCTGTTCTCTGCACCCACTACCCCTATCCCGGGACCCCCTGCTCACCTTGGACTTCCTAAGAAGGGAAATCTGCTGGGCACCTGACTCCCCTCTAGTCTTCTCCAGACCCACAAGTGGGACCTCCATCTCCACCCCAACACTGCTCCCCTTGGCTTTGGACTGGAAACTCTCCCCTCTGTCAAGGACACTCCAGGCCCTCAGCACCCTGGAACCCTTCTCAGTACCCACTCGTGACCTCTTTCCACCCTTCACACTCTCAGCCAGGACCTGGGACACCCGCCTCCTCCCATCATCCCTGTAGCATTGTCTACTCCCATCACATCCCCTCAAGCTTCCACAGGCTCAGAAGCGCCCTTGCCTGAGGATTCCCCTCCCAGTTCTATTTCATGATTGGCAAGATGCCACCAGCAATGCCTGTCCCCTCCTTCCTTGGGACTCAGGACCCCAGCCCTGAGCCAGGATCCATTCTGAACCAGGACGCTGGCCTCTGATTTCAGGTTACTGACTCCCCTTCTCTGAACACCCCTCTCCACCAAGTGGAACTGACCCCCTCCCCCCAGCCCTATTCTAAAAATCCTTTCCTGCTTCAGCACCCAGACCTGGGAAATTCCTTTGTCATCAGGTTCTGCTGCTCCTCCCACTGCCTTTCCCCAGCCCCCAAACTTCCTCTTCACCTCTACTGGGGATTTGGACTGGGGGAGGAAGCTGGGACAGGCCCAGACTCTTAACTCCTCCACCTCCCAGAAGTAGCAGGTGGCCACTGGCTTGGAGCTCTGTGGTGTGGACCAGCAAACCAAGACCACAGGCAGCAGGGCTGGGTACTTCTCCCAGACTCTGTTCTACCCAGCTGGCCGGGCCTGTCCGACCTGCTTCTAGGCTCCACGGGGTCCCTTCAGCGTCTCTCTCTGCCTCCTTCCAGATCCTGGCTTATGAGAAGTTGTCCCCGCCAGGACAGGTGCAGAAGCCAAACTCAAGGCAGGCACAGCCTGGGTTTGCCTTTCTGTGCAGCTGTTGCTCCTTTGGGCCTCAGGGGTTGTAGCTCATCTCTGAAATGGAGATCGTAACAGTCCCCACATCACAGTAATCATGAAACCTATAGAGGACTTAGCGCGGATGGCCTTTACCTTGGTCAGCACACGGCCTTGAGAGGCAGGTACCATTCGTGGCACTGTTTTCTCATCGAAATACGCTGAAGCCCAGAGAGATTGGACAGTTTGCCCAAGACCGCACAGGTAGGGACGTGCAATCTGGAGAGTTGAACTGATGCCACGAGGGCTCAGAGTCCTGTGCTTTTAACCAACACACCTCTTGGGGCTTCCTCGGCTTGCATGGAGAAGGGTGATACATGGGTGTAGTGTGGAAGGAAAGGTTATTCTGACATTTGTTAAAAATGGTAGGTTCTTGCCATAGGGGAGAGAGACTGACCTCAGCTCCAAAGATAGTGAAGGCAGCTGGAGATTTAGAGCCGAGGGTGGCCTCAAGAGTTCAGTGGTTGGAAAAATGACTGAGCAGTGACACGGAGGGAGGGGAGGAGGGATTCTTCCTAAAGTGGCTTAGGATCGCAGCTAAAACACAGCGGAGTCAAGACGAGAGTGCAGAGAGAGTCCTCGTCCGTGGGAAGTGCTGGTAATAACAGGTTTACTGAGCCTGGGTTGTAATCATTGTCGGTGAACCCGGAGCCCTGAATGTATCGAGAGAAGCAGAAAACCAGACATGATTCAGAAGAGTGTCCTGGTTGTGTCATAGGCCCGCGTCTTTTGTGGAAGACCTGGGCCTGGACTCCGCCGAGGCAGCCACAGCCGGGCCAATGTCTGTAGTTGAGGCCTTGGTGGAGGGTCAGCCCCCCGGAACTGGGAACCGAGAGAGGGGAAGTGAGCATGACAATCACGCTAACTCTTCCCATGCCCTTGCTCAGTGCTGCGCCCTGTCCCAACCAGAGAGGGTTACTGCACTTGTCCTTGAAGATGGGGGCTGTTCATGAGCCCATTTGGCGGTACTAGGGGCCAATTGGGGCTCAGAGAGGAGAAGGCACGCGACCAAGGTCAGGCAGGGAATACGTGGCAAAGCCCTGATTGGCACTCAGCTATTAGAGGTGGTTGGTAAAGGCTCACAGCTTCTGTTCTATGTGAACTCTATGGTTTTTCTGTTTATAAGGTTTTTGTGTCATTTGCAAACCTATCATTTCAGCTGGGCTGCCGGAGTTTCTCCATCCAAATCCTTGTGATTAATGAGGGTTGGAGCCATAAGTGATAAATCTCACAGAACAGTTGCTTAAATGGATGAAAGTTATTTCGTGCTCACATTCAAGGTTATCAGTCCAAGACCAGAATGGTGCTGTATGGTCAGAGACCCTTGTGGTCCTCTGTGCAATTTCCATTCACAAGGTCACCTCATGGTCCAATATGGCTACTCAAGTCCAGCCTTCATGTTTGTGTTCCAGCCAGCAGGAGGAGGAAGGAAAGAAAGGGGATAGGCATCCTCTTCTTCTTCTTTTTTTTTTTCTTAAAGATTGCATTTATTTGAGAAAGAAAAAAGAAGCAGAGGAGGAGGATCAGTGGGAGAGAGAGAAGCAGACCCCCACTGAACAGGGAGCCAGAAGCAGGCTTGACACTGGACTGGAGTTTTGGAGGGTCCCTGGGTGGCTCAGTCAGCTGGGCATCTGCCTTTAGCTCAGATCCTGATCTCAAGGTCCTAGGATTGAGCCCAGAGTCAAGCCAGCTTCTGGCTCCCTGCTCAGCTGGGGGTGGGGGTGTCTGTGTATTTTAACACAGCTTTTAAAAACTGGGGTAAAATGAGTTTTGCTGGACACTCCTCCCTTGCAGCTAGGCATGACTTCTGGAATAATTTCTGATCAGTGAGTTATACCTGAGAGAAGCAAGCGACTTCTAGACATTTTTGTCCAGCAAACACCTAAAATTTACCATCTTAACCATTTTTGTGCATACAGTTCAGCAGTAGTAAGCACATCCAGACTGTTACACAACCATCACCTCCGTCCATCTCCAGAACTCTTTTTATCTTCCACAACTGAAACTACAGGGGGGCCTGGCCAGCTCATTCGGTGAAGCATGCTACTCTTTCTCTAGGGCTTGAGAGTTCAGGCTCCACATTGGGCACAGATCTTCCTAAAAAAAGAGAACACTGGGGCATCTGGGTGGTTCCGTCAATTAAGCATCAGACTCTGGATTTGGCTCGGGTCTGATGTCAGGATCATGAGATCTAGCCCTATGTCCGGCTCTGCCCTGCATGTAGAGTCTGCTTGGGATTCTCTCTCTCCCTCTGCCCCTCCTGGCCCAGGTCATGTGCATACTCTCTCTCTTTAAAAAAGAGAGAAAGAGGGGCACCTGGGTGGCTCAGTGGGCTAAAGCCTCTGCCTTAGGCTCAGGTCATGATCTCAGGGTCCTGGGATCAAGCCCTGCATCAGGCTTTCTGCTCAGCGGGGAGCCTGCTTCCCCCTCTCTGCCTGCCTCTCTGCCTACTTGTGATCTCTGTCTATCAAATAAATAATGAAATCTAAAAAAAAATAAAATAAATTAAAAAAAGAGAGAAAGAAAGAGACCTGAAACTATACCCATCAAAACAATATCTCCCCATTCTCCATTCTCCGCAGCCCCTGATAACCACCATTCTACTTTCTACTTTCTGTTTCTATTTCTATGAACTACTCGAAGTGCCTGGGATCAGTGCAAACATACAGTGTTTGTCTTTTTGTGACTAGCTCCGTTCACTGAGCGTAATGCCCTCAGGGTTCATCCTGCTGTAGCGTGCCTCAGAATTTGCTTTTCCTGGCTAAATAATATCCCATTATATGTATATCCCACCTTTTGTTTACCAGTCATCTGTTGGTGGACCCTTGGTGGCTTCGTGTTTTGGCTCTTGTAGTCTCTCTTCAGGCCTGGCTTCCGGTTCTTTTGAGAAAGGACAGGTGAATGCCCGCTTGTGTGTGGGGGTTCCGCATTTTCTTATTGATCACAGGGTGAACCCATGGTCATTTTGGCATCACATTTTTTTTTAAGATTTTGTTTTATCTACATATCAGAGAGAGAGATTGAGAAAGAGAGAGAGAGAGCACATACACAAGCAGAGGGAGCCACAGGCAGAGGGAGAAGCAAGCTCTCTACTCACCAAGGAGCCTGATGTGGGGCTTGATCACAGGACCCTGAGATCATGACCTGAGCTGAAGGCAGCCGTTTAACTGACTGAGCCACTCAGAAGTCCCTTGGCACAACATTTTACTGTCAACATAAACCAGGGCCCTTACCGCCCCCAGTCATATCTCTGACCCTTTGATTTTCTTTATTTGTGGAAAAAAAAAAAAAAAGAGAGAGATTTTAAATTACACATGGCTGAAGTGGGCCAGTGTCCCCCATGCCCGAACTCTCTTTGACCCTCTTTCTGTTTGCAGCGCCCACAGCCACACCGACCTTCCCTGCATTCCCGCAGTCCTCCGGGAGCCCAGTGGGGCTCATCACACCCATTTTAGAGGAAGGGACATGGAGGTTCTGAGCTAAGCATAGAGCCTACACCCTTCATTCATTATTCTGACTATATGATCGAGGGTCTGCTCTGGGTCAGATGCTGGGGCTTTGGCAGTGAGTGAACCAAACAGGCAGGAGCCTCTCCTGTCCTGCAGCTGCACTCTAGTCACGAGGGGGATGCCAACCAAATAAGTAAACCACATGGTTTACCAGAAGGTTGAAGCACTATGAAAACAAACCAAAAAAAAAAAAAAAAAAAAAAAAAAAAAAGACTTTGGTCAGAGGGTGTAACAATTTAATAAGGGAGTAAGGAAAGTCCCTACTGAAAAACTGACATTTGGGCAAAGACCTAAAGGGAGGAATAGAGGGTACCAGCCTTGGGGGGAGAGCTTTCCATGGGGGAGAAGAATAGTCATGCACTGTGCAAAGGCTCTGAGGTGGGAATGTGCCACGGGGGCCTTGTGGGTCATGATGAGGGTTTTGTCCTTTCACTTGAATGGAATGGAGCCACAGACGTGCTCTAGGTGTGGGAGGATCATGACCCTACTCAGGTGTTCATAGGGTCCCTCTGGACCCTATGTGTGAGGTGGGGGGTGGAAACGGGGGGATTGACGGCAGACAGACTCGGGCAAGGGCGGGAGTGAGGGAGAAGGGGGTCCAGGGAGGGAGGAGGCTGCTGCCTTAGATAGGCCCAGGGTTAGGCCTTGGGGCTGGGGTGGGGTGAAGTGACCGGGTTTAGGATCACATGGAGCTCAAGACAACAAGACTCCCTGGCAGGTGGAAAGTGGGCGTGAGAGTCATGGATGACAAGGCTCGCAGCCTGAGCAGTGGAGGGACGGCGGTGCCATTGCTGGAGATGAGAGGCTGTGGGAGGGGCAGGTTTTGGGGGGTAATGAAGTGTCATTTAGGGTGGCCACAGCCCCCCCCCCCCCCATAGATGCACCAGGCTGATGGCAGGATTTCCCCTTGCTCCTCCAGGCTATGGGTACACAACGCCACTGACCGATGCAGGCAAGGCCTTTTCCATTGCTTTCGCGCTCCTGGGCGTGCCGGCCACCATGCTGCTGCTGACGTCCTCTGCCCAGCGCCTGTCACTGCTGCTGACCCACGCACCCCTCTCCTGGCTGACCACGCGCTGGGGCTGGGGCCTCCGGCGGGCAGCCCGCTGGCACCTCGTGGCGCTGCTGGGTGTAGCCGTGACCGTCTGCTTCCTGGTGCCGGCTGCTGTCTTTGCCCACCTGGAGGAGGCCTGGAGCTTCCTGGACGCCTTCTACTTCTGCTTCATCTCCCTGTCCACCATCGGCCTGGGTGACTATGTGCCCGGAGAGGCTCCCGGCCAGCCCTACCGGGCCCTCTACAAGGTGCTGGTCACAGGTGAGCGGGCCTGTGGGCTGGCCGGGGCGGGGCAGGGGTGGGGGGGCACAGCCTTGCCCTGGAGGGTCTCCAGGGTTGTGGGGGGAGCCCTGCCCTGCGGGTCTGAGCCTGCCCATCACCCCTCCACCCTCTCCATAGTCTACCTCTTCCTGGGCCTGGTCGTCATGATGCTTCTGCTGCAGAGTTTCCGTCACGTGTCGGACCTTCATGGCCTCACAGATCTCATCCTGCTGCCCAGTCCGTGTCCTGCCAGCTTCAGCGAGTCTGAGGATGATCGTGTGGGCATTGTAGACCCCCAGCCAGAACCGCACCAGCAGCTCGCTGCTGACGCCCACCCCGACTACGCCTCCATCCCCAGGTAGCCGGGGCGGGTGCCCTGAGGCTGGCAGGACCTGGCCCGGGGCTTAGAGGCCCCCGTGACTGGAGCGGCTCTACTGGACCGTCCTTGAGCACAGGCCCGTGTTCGCAGGGTTCACGAGGCATTGCCACCAGCTGTCCGTCCTTTGTTGTACCTGTCCCAGGCTCCACGGGGCACCGCCATGGCCCTGTTTTGGGAACCCCCTCCCTGCCCCTTCTCTTACTCCCCTAACTCTGGGCTCTCTGGCTTTCCCTCTCACTCTTTTTGTGTCTCATTCTGTCACTGACTCCATCTGCCTCTCCCTCAGCCACTCTTCACTGGCCCGTTCTAGCAGTTTCTAGGATCAGACCTCATTTCTGGCACCTGATGGGTCACTATACTTTGGGCAAGTGGCTGCCCCTGTTTGGGCTTTGATCTCCTCATCTGTCAAATGGAAAGAATATATTCATTCATCTAGAACTCCCTCTGGGCAGGCCTCAGGCTGGGCAGCGTGAGGGACCCAGGAGCATTGAGGTGGCCCTGGGCCCAGCTTTCCTGGGTTCCCAGTCCAGTGAGGAAGACAGATCTGTCCCCACACAGCAGCCATCCAGGATAGGCAGGACTTCACGGAGGAGGCAGAGAGGTATGTTCCAGAAAGCATGGGTGGAGGGGGCGGGGTTCAGGGGGAGGAAACACAGGGATTGGGCCCAGTACAGCCTGCAAGGTCAGGGAGGGCTTCCTGGAAGAAGGGATAAGGACGCAGGGGAAGAAGGTGGACCCGACTTGTTTTTCTCAAGTGACACTAGGGAGCGAGATCCGTGTGGAGGAGCCCGGGCATAGGCCTGTGGGATAGAACCCTTCTCGGCCACCCAACCGGCTGGAAGCTGAGACAGGACCCAGCCTGGATCCGGACGGCGCAGACAGCCCTGCTCTGAGCCGGGATCCCAGTGTAACAGCTGTCCCCACCTCCTGAGGCTAACTGTATAAAGTACACTGGCCTCTGGAGCCAGCCTGCTTGGGCTCAGATCCCAGCTCTGCTGCGTCCTGCCTCTGTCCTCGGGCAGTCACTTCACCTCTGTGATTCTGAGTTATGTCATCTGTAAAATGGCCACAAGAACAGTAATTACTTCCAAGATGATGTCACAGAGCCAGCCCCGGTATTCTGTGCTTTCTTTGGCCAGGCCCTGCTCCAGGTACTTTACATACGAGGAAGGTAACATCTTCACCTTTTTCGGCAGATGAGGAAACTGAGGCACAAGGTCTCAGACACAGAACTAGGAGGTGACAGGTTTTCTGCGTACTGGTACGCAGCTGGTACGTCAGAGCACTTGCTAGCCATGGGCCCGTCTATTGAACCATTCCCTCTGCCAAGCCTGGTGGAAGTTACGGAAGGGATGGGGCATTTGAGCAGGACCTTGATAACATTCAGGAAGAAAGGGCGCAGGGGGCACTCCAGGCAGCGGAAACTGTGTGCGTCTGGAGGTAGGAAAGCCTGTCAATGTCAGCTTCAGGCAAGTGGTTTACTGTCACCAGAATATGGGGGGAGGGGGAAGGAGGGAGGAGTGGTGGACATGGGTGGATCTCAAGTGTCCTTAAATGACCAGTTTGGGAACCTGGCCTCTTTCTTGAAAGCACTAGAGAGCCATGGAAGGTTTTTGAGCAGGAGAGGGCTGTGGTCGGATTTGGGCTTTAGCTGCTGTGTGGAGGTGGACCAGAGCGGGAGACTGAGCTGGGTGCACAGGGGGGGTTGGCACAGGAACAGAGCAGAGGACGATGGCATGGGCAGGGCCGAGGGAAGGGAAGAGGGGCCGTGGAGGGGTCATGCCCAGGAGGCCAAGTGGGCAGGCCCTGTGTAGGCCTTACAGTCTTGGGCAAGACAAGGCTGGGGAAAGGCACAAGGATGGTTGGCTGCCCCTGAGATAGGGACCTGGGAGGAAAAAAACACATTTGAAGGGAGACACTGAGGCTTGTTTGGAACATGGTGGGTGTGAAGGGCTAGAGGGGCATCCAGAGGAAGGCATCAGAAGGTGTCAGGCTGTGGTTGAGGCCGGAGACAGATGGGGGAAGCGAAGCCAGGATGGCAGGTGTGGCGGCCCTGAGTTTGGGGGAAGAGAGAACACCAGCCTTGAGAAGTCAGCTTTAGGGTATTTCTGTATCTGTATCAGTAAGAAAACACTTGTGATGAGCACTGGGCGTTATATGGAAATGATGAATCACTAAACTCTACTCCTGAAACTAATATTACACTAGATGTTAACTGACTAGAATTTAAAATAAAAATTTAAATTAAAACTTGAAACATTATAAAAAACTAAGGAAAATTTGGTCTCCAAGTTACAAGATCCTGACTGGCCACTGGCTAAAATAATGAGATGATTGTATATTGCCCATCACCAGAGTTGGGGAGAGCTCTGGGCAACCATACAATCCATAGCTCCAGGAGGATCTTGTGGCCTGAGGCTACCAATCTCTTTTTTCTGCCACCTTCAGCTGAAGGCTTGGCTCCACATGGGCTCTCCTCATGGCCCTAGAGTGACTGCCAAAGGTCCAGACATCACAACCAGATGTGATCATTTTTAGTGCAAGAAGAGAGGAGCATCTCTTGCCATATTGTCTCTTTGGAAGCAAGGAAACCTTTCCGCTAAAGCCTCCCTGCAGTGACTTCCTCCTCTCATTGTCCAAAATTGGCTTACATGCCCATCCTGAACTAATCCTTGGCCATTGTGATGGAGCCACCACAATTAACTTGGATTCCTCAGGATTCCCCCCTGCCACCTGGAATTGAGGCTGAGCCTGAGATTTTGGTCTGGAAGCTGGTGATTGGACTTCTGTTAGAAAGGCAGGAGGAAGAGAATGGGCAGACATTGATTAACTAAGCAGTCAGGGTCATCATGTACAGTTGTGCAAGTCGGGAACTACATAGGGGATGTCTGGCTGGCAGGGTGGAAACAAACAAGGGCTGAAGTCCAAGGCTGAAAATGACCCAAAGGGACTCCTCACTGCTTCTCTTTCCAGATTCCTCTAGATAAAGAAATCAGGCCCCATTTAACTCAAGACATGGGGGGGGGGGTGTAAAATTTCAGGCTAAAAACTCGAAAGGTACAAAAGAGTGTGCAGTGGAAAGTCAGTCTTTCTCTAGCACTCAGGCTGTGTTCACTGATTTTGCAGGTTTTTTGGGTAAATATCAGCAATATGTATGTGCCTATGTGTGTCATTTATTTTTTCTTCACTCTGCTCGAGTGAAGGAATGAAGGAAAGGTGGTTAAAACCACATACTGTAGAGGCAAAGTCCCTGGGTATAAGTCTGAACTCTCTCACTCCCAAGCTCTGTGGCTTTGAGCAAGTGATTTCACCTCCCTGTGCCTGAGTTTCCTAATCTGTAAAACGCGTTGATAACAGCACCTACCTCATGGACTTGTTTGAGAATTTAGCAACTTAATATCTGTAAAACTCTTAGACCAATGTCTGGTCCTCAATAAATTGTTGACTAATGATTATTATCCTCTTTGCTGCACCTGGCTTTTTTTTCCTTTTTATTTATTTATTTTTTAATGTAAGACATATATATACAACTTTTTATTTTATTTATTTTTTTAAAAGATTTTATTTATTCATTTGACAGAGAGAGATCACAAGTAGGCAGAGAGGCAGGCAGAGAGAGAGAGAGAGAGAGAGAGAGAGAGAGAGAGGAGGAAACAGGCTCCCTGCTGAGCAGAGAGCCCGATGCAGGACTCGATCCCAGGACCCTGAGATCATGACCTGAGCCGAAGGCAGCGGCTCAACCCACCGAGCCACCCAGGCGCCCATATACAACTTTTTAAAAAGATTTTTTTTTTTTATTCAGTTGAGTGAGAGCTCAAGAGCATGAGCAGCGGGGAGGGTCAGAGGGAGAGGGAAAGGCAGACTCCCCGCTGAGCAAGGAGCACAACGTGGGGCTTGATCCTGGAACCCTGAGATCATGACCTGAGCCAAAGGCAGACGCTTAACCCACTGAGTCAACCAAGTGCCCCACTAAGATTTTTTTTTTTTTAAAGATTTTATTTATTTATCAGAGAGAGAGAGGGAGAGAGAGCGAGCACAGGCAGACAGAATGGCAGGCAGAGGCAGAGGGAGACGCAGGCTCCCTGCCGAGCAAGGAGCGGATGTGGGACTCGATCCTAGGACGCTGGGATCATGACCTGAGCCGAAGGCAGCTGTTAACCAACTGAGCCACCCAGGCGTCCCAAGATTTTTTTTTTTTTTAATATAAAAGCCTGATGGGGGGATGCCTGAGTGGCTCAGTCGGTTAAGCAACTGCCTCTGGCTCAGGTCATGCTCCCTGGGTCCTAGGATCGAGTCCCGCATCGGCCTCCCTGCTCAAGTGAGGGCCTGCTTCTCCCTCCGCCTCTACTGCTCCTCCTGCTCGCACACTCTCTCTCTCAAATAAATCTTTAATTAATTAATTAAAAGCTTGAAGGGGGGCAGAGGACGAGTGAGGGCTGCCAGAACAATCGGTAGAAACTCCCTGAAGACCTTCCCATCACAAACTCTCATCCCCGGCGCCCTTAGCCCTCCAGGTCCGTGGCGCCAGGGTGTTGATGTCGCTTTCGCCGCGCTGCCAAGTCACAGGCGCTGCTAAGTCACTGGCGCTGCTTGGGAAGCGCGTTACGGTGGAGACAGGAGCACGAGGCGGGAAGGTCCCGGCAAAGGCGGAAATCGATTGCAGAAGCTTGGGCGGCCATTTTGAAACCGGGCAGGAGGGGCGGGCCGCGACGGTTGACCGGTTTCAACTAAGCGACTGGTACCGCGGGCGGGGGAGAAGAGGGAGGTGCCTGGGTCCACCCCAGGAAGGGATGCGGGGGGAGGGGGGCGGAGAGAAAGGGAGGGAGGAGGGGGAGGCGAGAAGGGGAGAGGCAAGAGAAGGGGAGGGGAGTGGAAGGACCGAGCAAAGGAGGGAAGGGGCGGTGAAAGAGCGGGGCAACGGGCTGGGAGAGGCTAAGAGAAGAAGCGAGGAGATGAGTAGGGGCGGGGCTACAGGAGGCGGTACGTGGAGCCGGTAGGGGCCCGGGGTATGGACAAGGGTCGTGAAAGGGGAGAGTGGGGCCAAAAGGTGTCGCGGCCCGGGGGAAAGGTGAGGATCGAGAAGGCGCTTACCGACAAGATAGCGCCCGCGTGGAACGAGAAAAAGGTGCAGGGCGAGGAGAAGGCGCGGGGCGAGGGGAAAGCCAGTGGCGAGGAGAGATCCCGAGGCAAAGTGAGGTTATCTAAGGAGAATGGGCGTGGTTCTACGAGGGGGCGAGGTGAGGGGCAGGCTGGAGAAGAACAGCTCTCCAAAGACCCGGGGAATAGGCGGATGGACAAGGGGCGGGTCGAAGAACGGGGACGAAGCCCGGAACGGGGGCGGGGCAAGGAAGGGAAACCGACCAAGGAGCTTGCTCCAGGCGAGAAACAGGGGCGGGGACAGGGAAAGGGGCGGGGTGTGGAGAAAGTCTGGGCTTCGGAACCCGAGAAGGGGGAGGCTAGATACAGGACCCGGTGCCAGGGCAGGGCCCGGGCCAGAAGAAAGGGGAGATGCGAAGAGAATTGGGGGGACGGGACAAGAAGTGGGGGCGGAGCCAGGTGCAGGTGCAAGTGCAAGTGCAAGTGCACGATCAGAGAGAATAGCAGGTCTGGGGAAAATAAGTGGGGCACAGTCACAGCCGGAAACAGAACCGGTGACCCTGTGAAGAGTAGGGGCGGGATGCAGAGCAGAGGCGGAGCAAAGAACAAGTATGGGGCAAGGTTAAGGTGTGAGGTGAGGAGGCGGGGCGAAACTAGGAGCAGGGGCGTGTCCAAAAGCAACAGTAGAGGAGGGACCTGGAGTAAAACTAGAGGCGGGATTCAGAAGAGGAGCAGGTGCAGCGTTTGGGTCAAGGGCGAAATCTGGAGCAGAAGCGGAACCAGGAGCAAGAGCAAGGCGGGGGCCAGAAGCAAGAGCGGGGGCGGGGCCAGGAGCAAGTGCAGGGGCGGGGCCAGGAGCAAGAGCGGGGGCGGGGCCAGGAGCAAGTGCAGGGGCGGGGCCAGGAGCAGGAGCAAGAGTAAGAGCAAGAGCAAGGGTGGGGCCAGAAGTCTGAGTAGAGTTGGGGCGAGAAGCAGGGGTTGGGCGACGCGCCGAAACTTGGTAGGCTGTCTGAAGGTGGCTCCCGGGCGCAGTCTGGCTGGCAGGTGTTGACCCCCTCTTCAGGTTGGAGTCACGTTGCACGCTGCCCCGCGATGTATCCTGCTGGCCCTGCGTGGCCGAGACTCCGAATTCTGCGGGCGCTGTGGGCACTACTGGCGGTACTATTTGCATCGTGGAGGCTGTGGGCGTTCCAGGATATCCAGGAGTGCACCTGGCAGGTTGTCCTGAACAAGTTCGAGACGGTAGGCAAGAGTGGCGTGAGCGACCGTTTCTTCCATCAACAGCCCGTGGCGACACTGGACAGTGTGTTTAGCCCGCTGGTGGATGCACCCACCGACCAGGGCGAGGTGAGGGAACCGGGGTCAGGTGAACGGGAGAGGTCATAGATCTGCACCCCACTGGGCTCTGGACATTTGCCCAAACTTTTCTTGCAGAAATACCTGAGCTTCCCATACTACCTGAAGATCAACTACTCCTGCAATGGAGAGGTGAGTGAGTGCAGCAGGAGTGAGCTCATTTTGTGTGGCCCTCAGTTTCCCCAGTCGCTCACATTTTAATAGCGGTGACATCACCAGATCTTGGGGACCCTAAGCATATGAGAAGATTCCTAGTATCTCACCAGTCACATAGTAGGTGCTCAAGCAAGCTTTTTTCTTTCTTTCTTTCTTTCTTTTTTTTTTTTTTTTTGCCATTAAAAATTGAGATGGGGTGCCTGGGTGGTGCAGTGGGTTGATCATCAGACTCTTGGTTTTGGCTTGGAACATGAGCCCTACTTCTGCTCCACTCTCAGGGCGGTGTCGGCTTGGGGCTCTCTCTCCCTCTCCCTCTATCCTTCCCCTCTCCCGCCTCTGTCTCACTCTCTTTCTCTCTAAAATAAATAGATAAATCTTTTAAAAAGATTGAGATGTGGGGGCGCCTGGGTGGCTCAGTGGGTTAAAGCCTCTGCCTTCAGCTCAGGTCATGATCCCAGGGTTCTGGGATCAAGCCCTGCATCGGGCTCTCTGCTCAGCAGGGAGCCTGCTTCCTCCTCTCTCTCTGCCTCTCTGCCTACTTGTGATCTCTGTCTGTCAAATAAATAAATAAAATCTTTAAAAAAAAAGATTGAGATGTAAGTCACATATCATAAAATTCACCATTTAAAGTATACAGTTTGATACTTTTTAGTATAAAAACAAAGTTGTGTACTCATTACCGCTAATCACAGACCACATTCATCACCCTAAAAAGAAACCCAGTACCCCATCCTTCAGCCTCTGGAGACCACTGATCTACTTTCTGTTTCTATGAATTTACTTATTCTGGACATTTCATTATAAATGGAGTTCGTTGTCCAATAGGCAGCCTTTTGTGCCTGCTTTCTTTCGCTTGGCACATTTTCAAGGCTCGCCTATGTCGTAGCGTGTATCAGTGTTTCCCTTTTACTGGCTGATTAATATTTAATTGTAAGGATGTGCTATATTTTGTTTAGCCATGCACCAATTGATGGACATTTGGGTCATTGCCACTTTGTTGGCTATTATGAACAATGTTGTTGTAAATGTGCGTACAGGTTTTTCTGTGGACACATGTTTTCAGTTTTCTTAGGGAAATGCCTACAAATGGAATTGCTGGGTCTAACGTTAACTCTGTCGCACTTCTGAGGAACTGCCTGATTGCTCTCCAGAGCAGTTGCACCATTTCCCATGCCCATCAGCCATGTCTGAGTGAGGGTCCCCTTTCTCTGTATCTTCATCAACGATTGTTCATCTCCTGATGATGGCCGAAAGATGTGGGTGCGAGGTGGTATCTATCTCATTGTGGTTTTGAGTTACTTTTCCCTCAAGACTCCTGATGCTGACCATGTGCTCACGGGTAACTTATCTATTTTCTTTGGAGAGATATCTACTCAACTCCTTTGCCAAACTGGGTTGTCCCTTTATTGTTGCCCTGTAAGCTTTCCTTATAGCAGATGGATGATTTGTAAATATTTCATCACATTCTGTGGGTTCTTTTTTAAAAGATTTTATTTATTTATTTATTTATTTATTTATTTATTTGACAGACAGAGATCACAAGTAGGCAGAGAGGCAGGCAGGGCGGGGTGTGGAATCACAGAGCAGAGAGCCTGATGCAGGGATCGATCCCAGGACCCTGGGATCATGACCTGAGCTGAAGGCAGAGGCTTAACCCACTGAGCCACCCAGGTGCCCGTCTGAGTATAATTGTCTTCCATTGCTCTATATGTCTGCCTATATGACAGTATCACATAATCTTGATTCCTATGGGTTTGCAGTAAGTTTTCAAATCAGGAAGTTTGAGTTCTCCGACTTTGTTTTTCTTTTCCAATATTGCTTTGGCTCAGGTGAGCTTTTGGATGACAGTAGAGTATTGAGGTCTAGAACTGAAGATCTGGAGGCAGCCAACCTGGGTTTGAATCTGCCATTGACTGACATTTACATGGAGGAAGTTGGCATGATAATTGATACTTTGGGCTCTGAGGCTAGGCTGCCTGGGTTTAAATCCCAGCTATGCTACATAGTAGCTGTGTGCTCTCTGGAAAATTTCTTAAGGCTTCTCTATCAAAGTTTCTCATCCTTAACAAGGATTCAGTAGTAATCATACCCACTTCCCAAAATGATTAAATATGTGCAAAGCACTTAGCACAGTGTCTGGTCATAGAAAGAGCTCAGTGAATGGTAGCAAGAAGTTTACAGAGTGTGACCCCGGGCAGAGACTTTTCCTCATGAACCTTCTCTTCTTATCCATAAAAGTGTGATAATAATACCTTTATCTGGCCATTCAACACCTATAATGAGTCAGATCCTTTTTTTTTTTTTTTTTTTTAAACACAACGTGGGTGATGTAATAATTAACAGCATGGCTGGGTTTTTCTTATGGATTCAGGCCATCAGGGATGCAATCAGCAAGTGAACACATAAAGTAATTTCTGAAGAGTAATCAGTGCAAAGAAGAAAATAAAATGTTATATGTTAGAAAAGAAGGTGTTATGGGATGGTTGGGGAAGGTCTCTGAAGAGGCTTGAGCAGAGACCTGAATGATGAAAAGGGACAATGGAGGAGACTGGGGGAAAACATCCCAGGCCAGGGGAGAGGCTAGCACGAGGAGCACGATGGTGCTGAGGTAGGACAGGGGGTGCTGTGTCCTAGGAGCCCTGAGGGAGGGCACAGTGGGAGGGGACAGGGCAGGGAGGTGACCCCAGGCAAAGTGAGGACACGGTCCCTGTTCTGAGTAAGATGGAGGCATGAGGAGGTTCTGAGCAAAGGGGTGCCTAATCTGACTCAGGTGTTCCCAAGCTCCCTCCTGCTGGGTGGGGGGCAGGGGGTGGGGGCAGGGTGGGGACAGGGAGACAGTGAGGAGGCTGGCCGATGCTCTAGGCAGGAGTTGAGGGTGGACAGGACCAGGGCCACTGTTGCTCCAGTGGGAGAGGCCCTGCTGCCCTGTGGTTGAAAAACCCTAGGGGCGCCTGGGTGGCTCTGTCAGTTAAGCATCTGACTCTTGGTCTCAGCTCAGGATTTGATCTCAGGGTTTTGAATTCAAGCCCCATGTTGGGCTCTATGCTGGGCATGGAGCCTACTTAAAAAAAAAAAAAAGAAAGAAAGAAAGAGAGAAAGACACAGAAGTAAGGCTGGGACAGATGCAATTGGCTGAGCTGATGAAAGCCTGTCCAAAGGTGGTTGGACCCATTATTTTTTTTAAAGATTTTATTTATTTATTTGAGACATGCGTGCACATGCGCACACGCACACACACAGACACACACACACACAGACACACACACACTCACAGGTGAGTCAAAGGTGGGGAGAGAAAGAGGGAGAGGGAGACTCCCCGCTGAGCAGGGAGCCTGATGTGGAGCTCTGTAGCAGGACCCTGACCCCAGGATCATGACCTGAGCTGAAGGCAGAGGCTCGACTGACTGAGTCACCCAGGCCCCGCTGTTGAACCCATTAAATCTCTCTCCCTGGTCCCACGGCTTATCCCGTACCCAGGAAGGCTACTTGAGTACAGCCTTCTCGTGGAGATGCCTCTAAGCCTTTGCTTATGCTGTTCCGTACCCCTGGTACACCCTTCTCCTTCCCTCCTTCTCCACTGTAAGCCCGGCCTTCCTTTCTCCCCGCCAGCCAGGACCCTGGAATTTCTGGGAGGCTGTCCCTGGCTATCTCTTCCCATTCCTTCCCTGTTCCTTTCTGTGTAATTGTCCTATCCCACCGTCACCCACAGGCTCGGGCTCCAAAACCTGGCCATCCTCTGACGGGGTGGAGGTGGCAGACAGTCAGATTTCTGCAGGGAGGGTAGAAGCTTCAAGAGTGGGACTGGGGATCCAGAAGTGAGGAACAGGCTACCAGCAGCTCTAGGTGCCAGGTTCATTCCCACCTGCCCGTGTTTGCTTTTCCCATAGCTGCCATTCCCTGTGCATTTCCTCTGTCCAAATTCTGTCTGAAGACAAGGGCGCTGGCCTTACCGCCTCCTGGGACTCACTTCACGGCCCCTAGCCCTTCTGCCTATCTCCTCGCCTGGCCTGTCCCCACCCCAGCCCCAAGCCTAGACCATGTTCTCTGACCTTCCTGTGGTGCAGTCTGTTCTCCCACCTAGTCTGAGAAGATAGGCTGCAAAGATGGGCTCAAGGCAGGGGTACCCAGAGCCTCTCTTAAGTAAACACCTGTGGGACCATCTTGCCTTCAGTCCTCCGAGGCCCAGGTCCGCAAGGGCCACCTGACGGGGCTGAAGCCCGTGGTGCTGGTGACCTTCCAGTCCCCAGTCAATTTCCATCACTGGAAGATAGAACAGCTGCAGATCCAGATGGAGGCAGCCCCCTTCCGCAGCGAAGGTGGGCCTGGGGGAGCACCTGGAGGGGCCACAGCCTGGCCAGGGTGTGGGGGGCTTGCTGGGGGCCTCCGTAGGGTCCATGACCTAGAGGGGGAGGCTGCCATCCTCAGAGGAGCCCGTGGCTTGGTGGGGTTGTGGGAGTTTGGGGGAGGCAGTGGGCCCTATGACCCGGAAGGGACTACAGGGAGGCCTCAGCAGGGTCCATGGCCTAGAGAGGGGTCCTAGAGGGAGGAGGTATGGGGAGGTGCAGGGAGATCCCCATGGCCTGTGGCCTAGAGGGCGTCCTTGGGGGGCCTCAGCAGCCTCAGCGTCCACTGCCCCCCCGCAGAGCAGCAGTGCACCGCAGAGCAGGTGTGTGTCATGAGCTGGTACACGCCCATGCCCATCAAGAACGGCAGCGTGCTCATGCGCGTGGACGTCAGCAGCAACGGCCTGGGGCCTTTCATTCCCACAAAAAGGTGCCTTTTCCCAAGTCCGAGGCAGGGGGGCAGACTCTGGGAAGGACTTCCTAATCTCCAGATCCCCCAAGAAGCCAGGAGGAGAGAAAAGGAGGGACTGGGGTGGGGAGGTGATTGGGAGCTATGGCAGGAGCCCCGGAAACCGGAACCCTCGCTCTGCCCGTCCGCGCCTGCTGCCAGGTTCCAGGTGAACATCAACGGCTTCCTGCAGAGACAGCAAGACAACACCCTCCACTTCACTGTGGGAAATGAGGTGAGGGGCCCAGACAGCAGAGAAACATGGTAGAAAATGTGGGTAAAAACCAGAGGGCTGGGGCCCCAGTTACTTCCCAGACAAGTGGCAGACCCCATTCCTGGAGCACTCCCTTTGCGCCAGGCCCCAGGGTAAGCGCTGTACTAGGTGTGCAGCCACGTTCCGTCTTCACAGTGACCCTGTGTGGGAAGGCGCTCTCACAAACCCATTTTCAGGAGGAGAAAACAGAGGCCCCTAAGGGGCGGAGCCATTTGCCCCCAGTTTCTCAGCACTTACACTAAGTATGCCTGTGCACGGTGCATTTAGCAGGCACTTAACTGAGCACACAGTGTGGCACCATGGGAACACGCCAGGGAGCCCATGGACACAGAACCAACATTCTAGTGGCAGAGACAGATACCACACAATAAACATGAAATCAAGTAAATTCCAGAGTAGGTGAAGGGGGGTAAGAGCTCTGGAGAGATTTCAGGGTGAAGGGGCTTGGGTCCTGCCACAGGAAAGGAATGCATAGTTAATGGGGTGGTCAGGAAAGGCATAAGGAGAAGGTGGACGTTTGAGTAAAGTCTGGGAGGAGGAGAGGGGGGAAGCACGTGGATACTAGAGGAAGAGCATTTCATACACAGGCAACAGCCAGGGCAAAGCCTCAGAGGTGAGAAGGTGTCCAGTGAGTCTGGGAAGCAGGGAGGAGGTCCACGTGGCTGGGAGAGGGTGAGCCAGGGGGAGAGCGATGGTGGGTGGCGTCGGAGAGGTGACAGGGACAAATCGAATGTGGCCTCGTGGGTCAGGTGAGGACTTTGGTTTTTTACCCCAAATGAGATGGTGCCATGGGAGGGGAGTATTGAGCAGCCCCCCTTCCGTCCCCACTTGCCCCCCGCCAGATCTTCAATCTCATACCCCGGTACTTCATGAATGTCCCGTCGAGGCCCCTGTGGTACACTGTGGACCAGGCACCAGTGCTCATCCTGGGGGGCATCCCTGAAGAGAAGTCTGTTCTGCTGACTGACACCAGCTTCAAGGACTCCTTTCTCGTGGAGGTGAGTGGGGCAGAGCCAGCGGTGGGCAACTTGGGCCTTCCTGGAGGGGGCTGCGCCTCAGCCTCTAAAATAAGGTGGTACCTGGGGCTGTGGAAAGACTCTCTATAAAGACACAGCAGCTCCCATGAGAGGCAGATAGCGGGAAGGGAAGACGTAACACCGCAGCCAGGACGCCATGGCTTCAGATCCGGGTTCAGCCACCACCTGGCCCTGTGACCCTGGACCAAGTCATTTCTCCTAGCCGGGCCTCAGAGTCCCCATCTGTCCCATCAGGAAAATACAAATAATCTTTATATTCACCTCATAGAATCCTCATGAGCTGGGTTTAAGTTAACATCAGTCAGGCACAGAATGAGCACTTTATGAAAACAACACCACAAGGCCATCATGATACCCAGCAAAATTAGATAGAACCCATTCATATCATCTAACATGGCCAGTGTCAGTTTTCCCCAATTATCTAAAAAAGTCTTAAATTTTTTGTGGGGGGGGAGCACCTGGGTGGCTCAGTTGTTAAGTCTCTGCCTTCGGCTCCAGTCATGATCCCAGGATCCTGGGATCTAGCCCCGCATCCTGCTCCTTGCTTGGCAGGGAGCCTGCTTCGCCCTCTTCCCTGCTTGTTATCTCTCTTTCTCTCTTTCAAAGACATAAATGAAATCTTATAAAATTTGTAAAAAATTAAAAGAAAATTTTTTATTGGAATGTAGTTGACCATGATGTGAGATTGGTATCAGAGGTACAATATAGTGACTCGGCAAGCTTGTATGTTGTGCTGAGCTTGCCACAAGGCTTCTGTCTGCCCCATACGACACTGTTGCAGTATCACGACACTGTTGCAGTATCACGGGCTGTGTTCCCTGAGCTGTACCTTTCATTCCCTCAGCTCATTCATTCCCTAACTGGAAGCCTGGATCTCCCACTCCCTTTCGCCCATTTTGCCCGTCCTCCAGCCGCTCACCTCTGACAACCATCCGTTCATTCTCTGTATTTATGAGTCTGATTCTGCTTTTTGTTTGTTCGTTTGTTTATTCACTTTTTTTTGTTTGTTTTGTTTTGTTTTAGATTCCACATATAAGTGAAATCATATGGTATTTGTCTTTTTCTAACTTATTTCACTGAGCATAACACCCTCTAGGTCCGTCCATGTTGTTCCAAATGCCAAGATCTCATTTTTGTAGCTCAGTAAAATTCCATTGTGTGTGTAAACCACATCTTCCTTATCCATTCATCATTGGATACTTGGGTTGCTTCCATATCTTGGCTATTGTGAATAATGCTACAGTAAACATAGGGGTGCGTATATCTTTTCAAATTAGTGTTTTCATATTCTTTGGGGAAATACCAGGTAGTGAAATGACTGGATTATATGGTAATTCTACTTTTAATTTTTTATGTATTTTTAAAATTTATTTTATATTTGACAGGCAGAGATCACAAGTAGGCAGAGAGAGAGGAAGGGAAGCAGGCTCCCTGCTGAGCAGGGACCTGAGACCATGACCTCAGCTGAAGGCAGAAGCTTAACCCACTGAGCCACCCAGGTGCCCCTAATTTTTTTAATAGATATTTTATTTCTTTATTTCACAGAGATCACAAGTAGGCAGAGAGACAGGTGGGGGTTGCAGGGGGGAGCAGGTTTCTTGCTGAGCAGAGAGCCCAATGCGGGGCTCGACCCCAGGACCCTGAGATCATGACCTGAGCCGAAGGCAGAGGCTTAATTAACCCACTGAGCCACCCAGGCGCCCCTCTACTTTTAATTTGTGGAGGAACCTCCATACTGTTTTCCACACTGGCTGCACCGGTGTGTATTCCCACCACGAGTGCACAAGGGTTCCTTTTAATTTTTTTAATTTTTAAGTAATCTCTACACCCAATATGGGGCTCGAACTCACAACCCCAAGGTCAAGAGTTGCATGCTCTACTGACTGAGCCAGCCAGGCGCCCCAGAGCGTTCTTTTTCCTCCACATCCTCCCCAACACTTGTTGGTTCCTGTGTTACTGACATTAGGATTCTGATGGGTGTAAGGTGGTATCTCCTTGTGGTTTTGATTTGCATTTTCCTGATGAAGAGTGATGTGGAGCCTCTGTTCATGGGTCTGTGGGCCACTGTGCGTCTTCTAAAAAATGTCTTTTAAAGTTGGTTTGAATCAGGATCGACATGTTGCGTTTGGTTAAGTGTCTTCATACTCTTCTCACCTGTAAGTCTGCCCCCCCCCCGTGCCACGTCCTTTGCCTCATCTACCACCTTTTCTCAGGCACGCGGGGAAACCAGGCCTTTTGTCCTATAGAGCTGAGCCACTTGCTTCTTCATGGAACCGCTTAACTTGTTCCTCGGACCCTACGTGGTAGTCAGCTCAGGCTGCTGTAACCAAATACCACAGACTGTGTGTCTGAAACGAAAATGTATAGTCTCATAGTTCTGGACAAGTCCAAGATCAAGGTGTCAGGAGGGTCGGTTCATGGGGAGCCTCTCCTCAGCTTGCAAGCACCTTCTCACCATGTGCTCACCGGAGGGGAGACGGAGATCGCTTTCTCCTCTCATAAGGACACCAGTCCCATGGGATTAGGGGCCCCTCTTTATGACCTCAGTGGACCTTAATTATCTCCTTAGTGGCAGGGTTAGGGATTCAACATATAAATTGAGGTGGGGGACATAGTTCCAGGGATAACACCCCATAGAGTTATTGCCTATAAACTGGTACTGAGCTCTAGAAGCTTGGTTCCATCTAGATTCTTTTAGTCAAGAGTCCTCCATTGATGGTGCTTTCCTGTGGTTAGTCTGTGATATCGCCCGTGTTAGCAATTGGTCCGTGGGTTCACATAGTAGCAGCCTGACAGCCAGTTGTGTCCCAGGTAATATAGGGTGGCTGGGCCAAGCACGAGATCTTTGGGATCTGACTGTGGTCTGGGGGAACCGAGATTGCTATGCACCGTTGAGTATGTTACACACTGCCAAACTGAAGGGAGCATGCCTAGTTGCCTCTGGCTTGGGTCACCTGCATCCTGGGCCCATGCTGGGGAAGTGTGGCCACAAGGTCCTACTTCACGGTGCATGGGGAGGGTGCCCTGGGGTGCCTGTGTCCATCCTGAGCAGGTGCCTCCCTGCTAGGCTGGACGTGGGGGCTGAAACCGGGTGAAGCCGCACCTCACTGACTCTGCTCCTCTGCAGTTGAACATTGACAGTTGCTGGGTAGGCTCCTTCTACTGCCCTCAGGCAATTTTTACGGCTACCATCTATGACGCCATTGCTACCGAAAGCACTCTCTTCATCCGGCAGAACCAGCTGGTCTACTATTTTACAGGCACTTACCTCACCCTCCATGAAAGCAACCACGGCAGTGGTGAGGGGCCCTGGCATCTCGGGGAAGGGGTCCTGTCTGGAGGAGCCCTAGGGAGGGCATCCCAGTGAACCCACCCACTGGCTTTTCCATGGGTGGGTGGGGGGGTTGGAGGGACTTTCCGAGGTCCTTGATCATCACTACCTACCCTGCATGGCCTTCCCCTATCCTCTGTATGTGGGGGGAAGACTTTCCTCTGGACCTATGAACCAGCAGACAGGAGAGGGAGGCGTGAGAGGGAATGGAGGGAGCACACAGAGAGAGAGAGAAACAGAAAGGCATGTGTGCATGCACACACACACACACACACACACACACTCACACAGTATCAGAAGATAGAGGAAGACATGCATAGCAAAGGAGAAGTTTGGAGGGTGGGACAGAGGCATGGGAGTCAGAGACAAAGGCAGACAGAAAGGGGTGAGCAGTTGGAGACGAAAAGCCATGAAGGAGACTGATCTCGGAGGAAAAAGAAAATTTTGATTCAAGCTCACCTTTTAAATGATACCCAAACCCTCCTGGTCCTCAGCTTCCCACCCCCTCCGCTATATAAATGAGAGATGTCATTTTATAGGGTCCCAGAAACTTGTATTATAACCTACATTTCATTAGGGCTTATTCCCAACAGCTTCATTTTTGTCCATTTCTTACTTAGGGCATTTGCCAGTAAGAGGAACCAAATAAAAATAGACTTACATCAAAGAAAGGGGTGGTTATGGGCTTAGATAGATGAAAAACCTAGGAGCATTTGGTTTCAGGTACGATTGGATCTAGGAGCTCATTGGAGCTTAGACCGGCCCCTCCAGGCTTTTATCCTTTTGAGGGCCCAGGGAAGAGCATGTATTCTTTAGCAGCTGTAAGCTTGGGACTGTCTCTGATTGGTCCAGCTTGGTTACATGCCTAGTTGAACCCGCTGCTCTGGCCAGGGGAATACAAGGTGGGGTTAGCCCAATCTCTAGCTCATGGACAGAATATGAGCAAGGGAGATTTTCCCAAAGGCAGCTGGGCCCTATGCCAGGGCCCTTCAGACCCCACACTGAATAGCCATCAAGGCCATGGAAATGTGGATGGGGGTCAGGTCCCAGGTCTATAGACCCAGGTCTGAGGTTCTACGCTGGCCCCCACAGGGAGCTGGGTTCGTGTCCTGGCCAACGAGTGCATCAAGAGCCTGTGCCCCGTGCATTTCCATAGCAATGGCTCAGAGTACGTCATGGCCCTCACCTCTGGCAAGCGGGAAGGTTATGTCCACTTTGGGACCATCACAGGTAAGGACAGGGGCCTCTGGCAGTCCAAGAGACCCCTCCATATCTGTGTGCCTCTGAGAATTCCAACTGCTGGCTCTCATGCCTCACCAGGTGCCTTCAGGAGGGGCCCCAGGCTGGAGGTTGTCCCTGTGAGTGGGGATGGGTTTATGCATTTTATAGGAGTAGGACTCCAGTGTGTTTTATATCTTTCATGATTTGCTTGGTTTCAAAGGGAAGAAGCCTAATTCAAAGTCATTTAGGCATATTTATGGATTTGATAAATGAGAAGACTGGAGTCCTACTTCAGGCATGGCTGGATCCAGGGGCCCACAGGGTAGATCATTAGGACTCTGTATCTCTTGGCAAGGTAGTGTAGTATAGTGATTATAGCAGAGAGAGATTGCTTGAACACACCCAACCCAGGTCACCTGTGGCTTTGGACAGGTGACTTAACCTCTCTTTTTGGTCTCATTTTCCTCATTTGCAAAATGGGGTTAATAATAATACTAGTAGCTGCCTCTTTGGCTTGATAGAAAGATTAAGTAAGTTGGGCTAGGTAAAGGTCTTAGGACAGTGCTAGGGACACATTGGATGCTCTAAAAAGGTTTATTATTATGAACCCTGAGGTTTGGCTTCATTTGCAGGTAGATACTCCTCTGGGAGTTAAAGATGGCCCAGGAAGTTGGGGGGCTCACATCTCCCACCAGTTTAAGTCACCCCAAAAGGATGAAAGCAGCCTCTCCCATTAATTCTAGCATGAACCCAGGGTACACTCTGATGAGCCCATTCTGGGTCAGTGCCCAGACCTGAGCAAATTACTGTGACCAGAGATGGGCCCATGATGGTAGGCCAGGTGTGAGTGACTATCAAGTCGGGGGTGAGACTTGCCCCCTGAAGTCCATGACTCAGGGGGCAGGAGGCACAGGCACCACACCTGGTTGATTGGAGACCTGGCTTGGTGGGATGCCAGATGGACTGGGAAGGGCCTGAACATGGACCTGCTGTGCTCCGCAGATGGCCACGTGTCCTTCCAGGTGCTGCCCAAGCATCGGTCTGTGTGCGAAGGGATACAAGGTACCTAGCTCCCGGAGGGGTCTTTGGTGGGTGGGATCAAGAGTGTGGGAGAGCAGGGAAGGTTGGGAGCAGTCATGGGAAGGAACAGTGGTGTCTTGGGAGGCGTGGAGAGTCACAGGGATAGGTGTGACAGTTACAAGAGACCATGGAGAGGGGCGGGTCCAGGGCTGCTCTGGACCTCACCCTTCCTGTCCAGTTTTCAACTGCTCCATAATCTGGGCCGTATTCATTGCTGGTGACTACATTCTCCTGATGCTGGTGGAGCTCCAAGACCCCACCACCAGGAATTATTTCCAGGTGGTCAGCTACGACTTGGGTAATTGGGATGCTGGGGGGGCGGTTGCTGAGTGGGAAGAGGCAGGAGCCTAGATTATGAACTTTGTGCCTGTCTGGCGGGATCTGTACTAAGCAGACAGGGGGACGGAAATATTGTTCACACCACTCCTGGGTAAGAGGTAGTGGTGGAGAATGGGCTTGGTGGGGTGGAGAAACAAGAAAAAATATGCCTGGAACAGAGAGGGAATGGGGAGGGAGGGAGATGGGAGAGGTGAGCAGAAGCCAAATCTGGAAGGGCCTTGTGGCTCACAATAAGGGTATTGTATTGTATTTTATTTTACCTGAAGAGAATAGGGCTGCCCTGTACAGTTGTATAGGCTGTGGACTGTACTCCCCAGCCAAGAAGTCAGAGGAGGCAAATCTTGTGCCTTAACATATTCACATAAAGAAACCCTAAGGGCCAACAGGCCCAAATGAGAAGCCATTGGAGGGAAAGTTTTTTTGGAGGGCTTGGGAAGGTGGTGACTTGCCCAGTTTCAGATTTTGAAAGCTCAGAGCCTCAGAAGATTTTACTGTGTTCTCTCCGGCTATAGTCAGTGATAACCTGGTGATCCTCTACACCATCCCGGAATTCATCCCTGATGGTAGGAAGGGAAGACAGAGGGGGCCTCAGAGGTGGATGAGGGCCGGGAGGGGTCCAGAGGACCATTCCCTCACTGCTGTGTCCACTCTGCCTCTGTCCTGGCCAGCTCGAGGCCTGGAGTTTCTGATGATCCTAGGAACAGAGTCTTACACCAACTTCACAATGGTACCCAAGGGCATGTTCTACAACCCGTATAACAACCTGCTGTTCATCTGGGGCAACTTCCTCCTGCAGAGGTATGGTGCAGGGCCTATGCTACCTCTCCTGGGCCCATCAGGGTGGGGACCCTTTCTGAAGTCATCAGATTTGCAGAGATTGCCCATTTCCAGAAGTTATGAGAATTTTGATGGGAAAACATGGGCCACGGTGATCAGGGGTGGGATGGGGAAGCTGAGATTTTAAAGCTCTGGGAGAACTTTTTTTAAGTAATTTTTTTTTAGAGATATTTATTTATTTGACAGAGACACAGCGAGAGAAGGAACACAAGCAGGGGGAGTGGGAGAGGGAGAAGCAGGCTTCCTACTGAGCAGGGAGCCCGATTCGGGGCTCTATCCCAGGACCCTGGTATCATGACCCAAGCTTAAGGCAGACGCTTAACGACTGAGCCACCCCGGATTCTCTGGGAGGCCTTTCTTAAATGAAGCCCAGTGTAAGGACCCAACCTATGCAAAGGGCATTGTTGGGGGAGAGGTCAGGACACTCTGCACCCCTCAGGAACTTAGGGGCCCCTGGGACTGCTTCGTGGACTATTGGCAAAGTGCTGCATTGGCCACATGCTCCTGTCTGGAGGGGACTGGTCACCCAGGCTTCCTGGTATGTTCTTACCAGGCTAGCAGAGAGCTGAGTAAATGGGTCTTGGGTCCCGTTAGGCCCGGAGCTGGGGGAAACAGATACCCTGCAGGAACCTCGCCTGGGTGTCCCTCGCTCCCATCTCTGCCCTTGCAGCTACAACAATGAAAACTTCATCTACCTGGCGGATTTCCCCAAGGATCAGTCCATTAAGTACCTGGTCAACTCGTTCCATGGAGAAACAGCTATTGTCACAGAGACGGAGGAGGTGGGCTGCCCTGCTCCTCTCCCTAAACCCCAGGGGTCTCCCCTTCTCCCCCTGTCAGGGTAAAGGGGTTCAGAGAAGGAAATGCCCTCAGGGATCCCAGAGAAGGGCAGCAGAAGCTCCATTTATAGCTGAGAACCCTACAACTCAAAGAGAAAGTCATTCCCCCCCCGCCCAGTCTTTCACCAGAGTGAAAGACTCAGTCATGACCCGATTTCCAGAGCATGTGGTTCACTTCATAACACTGAGCACTTACTGTATACTTGACCCAGTGCTGGGGTTTCAGTGGTGACTGAGTCAGCCCTGGACCTTGTTCTCACAGGGTCCCAGTCCTAAAACAGTTCAGAGTAGCTGGGGCTGCAGGGAGGAAGACAGAACCTATGGAACTTCAGAAATGGGGTGCTGCTGAATTTCTAGTTCAGTATGTGTGTGTGTGTGTGTGTGTGTAAGTGTGGCGTCAGGGAGGGCATCATAGAGGAGGCCACATGGAGGAGGGGTTGCACGAAATCCTCCAGGCTGAGCCTCAGAAGGGGCTAAATTCTAGAGTCAAATGTGTGGTGGGGTGGGCATCCTTGCAGAGATGGGAAACTGAGGCCAAGGGAAGGGTGAGAACCCCGGAGAGTGCAAAGAGTGAGAAGACAGGGCTCGCCCCTGGGAACCTGGAGGGGTGTACCTATTAGGGATGCTTTAGTTTCAAGTAATAACCACTCAAGCCAACTGGAACACGGAAAACATTTATCGTGGTGAGCTGGGGCTGGAAGTAGAGGTGGTCGGGCTCTGGGGAGGAGAAATGGCGTCATAGAGAGAAGGTGTGTGAGCTCACCTGGCACTGGTTGGGAGTGAGCTCTCCAGCCTCAACCTCACCTGAAGGAATGGGGCCATCACACTGGGTAAAGGGAGAGGTGGGTCAGAGGTCCCCATGGCCCTCACACACACACACATTTGGCTGTCGCACACCCAGATCTGGTACCTCCTGGAGGGCAGCTACCGGATGTACAGGCTATTCCCATCCAAAGCCTGGGAGGTGCATGTCAGCCTACAGGTGATGCAACAGTCCTCTTTCTACACCCACATTGAGACCATGGTCACCCTCTTCTACGAAGACCACCAACTGTACCAGGTGCCTGTGGGGGCGGGGTAGGGTTGGGAGGGTCACAGGGAGGCTGCCTGAGCGCAGCTTACCTGCGCCTGCCTCCCCTGCAGCTGGTGTATCTCATGAATGATGGGCAGGGCCGGCTTGTCAAGAGGCTTGTGCCTGTGGAGCAGCTCCTGATGTACCAGCAGCCGGGCAGTCACTACCTCTTGGAGCAACGGGGGTGAGATCCCGGGCAGCAGTGGTAGTCAGGGGGCCTAGGTGCTGCCCACATGAACCACCTCTTCCTGGAGGGAGAGCGAGTCATCCCCAAGGACAACCTTAGGGCTGTGGTGGGGCAGCTTAGGGCCCCTAGAAGCTCAGAGGAGGGGCCAGATGGAGACGGGAAGGTGGGTGCAATCAGGGAGAGCTTCAAAGAGGAAGAGGTGCAGGAGACTCTGTGGGCTGAAGGGGGAGGAGGGATTAGCCACATGAAAAGATGAGCGGTTCTGGCCAGGGGGAGCCACATGAGCAAAGGCCTTGAGAAGGAAAGGAGATTGGGTGTTCAAGACTGAGAGAAAGGTACAGTGCAGACAGAGTGCTGTGCTGGAGGCAGGGTGGACAAGGGGAGCCTGGTGATCGTAGGGAGGAACTTGGACTTCATCCTGAGGGTGCTGGGGAGCCACGATGGGACTAAGAGAAGGGATTCCATGGCCAGATGTTACCGCGTTCAATAATGATCCTTCTGGTCACCTGCGGAATCGCCTTGCGCGGGGGGTGGGGGGGGGGGGGGGGGGGGGGGGGGGGGCAGCTGGGAGAGGGAGCAGGGAGAAAGGGGAGGTGGGAGAAGGCGTAAGAAGTTGGTTTGGGAGGTGAGTGTCTTGGATGAGGTCCAGAACTCCGGTCTGAGGGACCCAGGGACGTTCAGGAGAAATTGTGCATGGGCACCAGGGGCTGAGGCTGAGGAGGAAGGTCAGGGCTGCACTAGATTTGGAGAGTCAGCAGCGCAGAGGTGGGAGGAAGACCTGGTGGGTGGGGGTAGGTCCGCGGTGCGCCTGGCGCGGAAGAGTCAGCCTCCGTGTCCCCCGCCCAACTTCGCCGGCCCAGGAACCACCTGACGCTGTCCTTCACCGACTTCTGCCCCTTCACCGTAATGCGCTTGCGCGACCTGCCCAACCCGCAGATCTATACTCGCCAGGAGCGCTACCGGGCACGCCCGCCCCGCGTGCTGGAGCCCTCAGGCTTCCACGACCAGAACTCGCTCGCCGTCTACCAGGGCCTCGTCTACTACCTGCTTTTTCTGCACTCCAAGTACCACAAGGTGGGAGCCTGGCGGGCGCCGGGTCTGATCTGGGACTGAGGAGGCCTAGAAAGCAAGGCCCAAGTACCTCGAGAATCCCCGTAGAGGGTGGAACTGAGCGGAGCCGTCTGGGAGAGTGTGAAGCTAAAGAGGGGGCCGGGGGAGCGGACGAGCAGGGCTTTGGAGAGATGGCTTTGGGAGGGTGGCTGTTGAGCTGGAAGTAGGGCTCGGGGACGGGCCAGGGTCTGGTAGCTTTGGCTTTGGGTCAGGAGCTGGGCACGCCACCTGCCTGGGGCCGCCTCTGCACCCCCTCCCACCCCACCCCCGCCCCCAGCTCACGGTGCCCGCAATCCCCGCAGCCTTACGCGGACCCGGTGCACGACTCCACCTGGCGCTGGTGGAAGAACAAGAAAGTGGACCAGGTGCGTGGAGAGGGGTGGGGGCCGGGGGAGCGGCAGCGTCAGGACACTCCTCCCGTTCCCCGCTTCGGCTCTGACTGCCCCGCATCCCATCCGCCAGGATTACTACTTCTATCTGGCTAGCAACTTGCAGAGCGCGAGTAACGTGTACATTGACATGGCCAGCTACGAGAAGATCTACGACCTCAAGGCCGAGCACGAGCTGCCCGAGCGCATCTACCTGGACAAAGGCACCAGCTACGGCTTCTCCATCTTCGTGACCGTCCGCGGACACTCGTTAGAGTTCCAGCCGGAGCGCGGTCTGTGGGCGACGCTGGAGCGGAGTCCCCGGGGCGGGGCGGGGGCTGCGGCCTGGGAATTGTCTGCGACGCTAGGGGGCGGGGTCTGGGGGCGCGGCCCTAACCTCTCCCTGTGCTTATAGTGCTCACCACTTTAGAGCTGCGCAGCAAAGTGGATCTGGGCGTGGTGCTGGCCGATGCGGATTGCATCGAGGTGGTGGTAGACCAGAAGGTCCTCATTAATCGCAACTCGGTGCTTTTCTGGGTGAGATAAAGCGGAGAGGGGGTGTCGAAGTGGGGGCGGAGCTCCCGGGGCAGGACACCGTTAGAACTGTCCCCCGGGTCCTCAGGCAGGTCTGTTGACGCCTTCATTTCTGCCTCCAACCCCAGGTTACGCTCCGTGATAAAAGGTCTTGCTTTGATCAGGGCCTTAGTGGACATCACCTCATGAAGACGTCCGTGTTGGTCAAGGTTCAGTCCAAGCCTGGAGGGGAAGGGATGCGGGAGGAGGGGAAAGACAGAACCTACGGGGCCCACCACCATCACCTGCTTCGACCCACAGGTGGTGGGCGCGGTCGGGCACTGCTTCCAGAACACACATCGGGGACTCCACATGCAAGTATTGGACCTCGGGGTATCGGGAACAGTGGTGGGAGGGAGGGGATTGGATTGAGCCTCATCGGAGCTGGTTCTAAGTGCTCCCCCTGGAAATCTCACTAGTGCCTTCCTAATTCCTTTTCGCTCATTCACCCACCGACCCACTCACTCACCCCTTTCATCCATTCATGTTTGCAGAAAGGGCTGCCTTTGTGGTTGCATACATTGCACTCAGGCTTGTATGTTCCTTCTAATATTTTTCTGCATGGGAGTAAAGCATCTGCGACACAGGCCTTTTTGTTCCCAGCCGGCCCAAAGGAAGTCACGTGGGCCAGCTGGGCCCTTCTTTCACATGTTGCGCTTCATTTGCCCTCACAAGTGCTTTGTTCACTCCAGTGGGTCCTTCATTCTTTGCTTGCTTACCCATGCAATACCCCTTTTGCACAGAGGCAGACCCTGAAGCTCAGAGAGGTGCAGACATCTGCTCAGAGTAACCCAAGGAGCTAATAAGTGGTAAAGGAGGGACCTGACCGAGGTGCCTTGTTCTCACCCCCTTTCTTGGCCACCCATTTGCAGTGTCCTCCCTCCTGGCTTGGTATGACCCAGGACAGTAAAAGAAAAAAAAAGGGGCGGGGGTTGTAATAGCCCCCAAAGCCTTGTGGGGAGGAGGAGAGGCGGAAGGAGTGTCTGACTCAGCATCCACTAAGTATTTCCTGCTGGCCTTGGTGATATGCAGTATTTTCCTCTTTATGATAGCCCCAGAAGGTCAAAGTTAATATCCTTATTTTTGATCCAAAGAGTCTAATCTGCAACACTCTGTTACAGCAAAAGGTTGGGAACAACCTCAATCTGGGTAATAAGGGATTGGTTAAACACATTTCGGTCCATCCACGCAACAGAAGACTATGCAGTTGTAAAAAAGGGGGAAAAAGATCTCCACATACAGATGTGGAATAGTCCCCAAAGTGTATTTTATTTTGTTTTTAAGATTTATTTATTTAAGAGAGAGAGCGAGCGAGCGCATGAGTAGGGGCCAGGGAGGCAGAGAGAGAAACTCAAGCAGACTCCACACTGAGCATGGAGCCTGATGCAGGACTTAATCCCATGCCCCCGAGATGAGATCTGAGCTGAAACCGAGAGTCAGGTGCTTAACTGAATGCACTGCTCAGACACCACCAAAGCATATTTTATTCTAAAGAGAAGAAAACTGGATACAGAAGAGTATGTATAGGGGCACCTGGGTGGCTCAGTGGGTTAAAGCCTCTGCCTTCAGTTCAGGTCATGGTCCCAGGGTCCTGGGATGGAGCTCCGCATCGGGCTCTCTGCTCCGCAGGGAGCCTGTTTGCTCCCTGCTCTCTCTGTCAGCCTCTCGGCCTACTTGTGATCTCTTTCTCTGTCAAATAAATAAATAAAATCTTTTAAAAAAGTATGTATAAAACATTAGCAGGAAGGAGACTGAGAACGTATATTCATGTTGGATTTCATTTGCATGAAGAAACTGGGAAAATAAGTAAGCAAGTCCTTATGGTAGATTGCTGCCCTGAGATGGAGGAAAGGCAGGACATTCGGGGAATGGGAATGGAAGGGAAACTTGTCATCGTGTGTGTCTGTGTGTGTGTGTGCACCCACATGCACATGCCCAGAGGAAAGTGGAGAGAGATGAGATGAAATAAGGGGGCAGATCACATGAAGTCTAGTGGGCCACGCTGCCCCAGGAGTTGAGGAGGGACTCAGGCTCTCCCAGGCTGCATGCAGGAGACAGACTGGGGGGAGGGGCGGGAACAGGGAGACCAGGGAGGACACAAGGTTAGGCAAGACAAGGGGGGGGGGGGGGGGGGCACAAAAAAGTTGAGGAGGTTAGGGAGAGAGTGGCTCTGTTTTGAAGTTGTTTTAGAGACAACAGGATGTCAAGATGGACTGGCTGTGGGTGAGAGAGAGAGAGAGAGAGAGAGAGAGAGGTTTCCAGGATGAGGCTTTTAGCCTGGACATGGAGGGATGAGGGTGCCATGAACCAAGATGAGTTGTGGATAGACAATCTGAGATGCCCTTTGGACCTCCCAGTGAGTGAGTGGCTGACAGGTGTCAGGCCTAGCACAGGGGGTGCTTAATCTATGACCACCAACGCCTGTCCACATTCACCATTGGCTGTGCCACAGTCTCTGGATGTCCGTGTCCCTTTGACAAATGAAACCTTTGGACCCTACCCCTGAAGTGGGCAAGAGGCTGTTCATTTTGAAGACCGTGTCATGGGAATTCCCTTACCTCTGACCCCCATCTCAGCTTCACTTTCCTTCTATAACCCAGGCTCCTCCCCAATCTATTATTTGAGAATTCAGGCCCAACCTGAGCCCTGTGCAGTCCGATACCAATAGGTGTTAGTGATGTTGTGTCTTTTCCCAGAGGCCAACCTCTCAGCTCCAATTCCAGCTCTATCCATTTCAGGTGTGGCTTTAGATAATTAACAGATGAGGCGGGTACCTGGGTGGCTCAGTGGGTTAAAGCCTCTGCTTTCAGCTCAGGTCATAATTCTGGGGTCCTGGGATGGAGCCCCGCATCCGGCTCTTTGCTCCCCTGGGAGCCTGCTTCCCCCTCTTTCTCTTTGCCTGCCTCTCTGCCCATTTGTGATCTCTGTCAAATAAATAAATAAAATCTTTAAAAAATAGATAATTAACAGATGGCTTGACCTCCCTGTGCTTTACTCTTGCCATCTGCCATGGAGATGTGAATAGTCTCTACCATACAAGGCCTGTTTTTTTTTTTTTTTTTTTTGAGGGTTAAATTTGAGTTTGAAGCACTTAGAACATCACCCAGTGCCTTGCACGCAGTAAGAACGACATAAATATTTTGCAGTTTTAGAGTATTGTTTCAATGCTAATAATTATACAGCAGCTGGCCGGTGAGTCTGGCCGGAAGTGGTGGGGTGTGTGGGAGGAGGCGTGTCTGCCCCGCCCCGCCCCCCAGTGCAAGGCTTTTCTCCTCCCACTTAGGGCAACTTGATGATTCCATTGCTCATCGGCTGTCCCCCAGGCAAGCGCCTGGCCTTCGACATCACCTACACGGTGGAGTACAACCGTCTACAGAACAAACACTACTTTGACTGCGTGCATGTTGACCCCGAGATGCCCTGCTTCCTCTTCCGTGATAGTGCGTGTCCAGCCCCTCACCCCATTCGTTCGCGGTCCTCTGCCCCCACCACTGCCCCTGCCTTCCCTCACTGCCCACTCACTTCCTCACTTATCCTCTGCCCCTCCCCCTTGGTCTTCTCATCTCTCCTTCCTCTCCTCTCCACCCTCCACTTCTGGGGCCAAGCTTATTCTCCTCCTGGCCTCCCTTCAATCCCACAGCCTTCTACCCTTTCTTCTTGATCCAAGACTTGGTGACAGGAGAGTCGGGCAGTTTTCAGGGCAGGTAAAGACGGGGCCAAGCCACGGACCGATGGGAGTTGGCAGGGGAGGATGGGAGTGGGTGGTAGAGGTGATGCCGGACTCTGGACTCTGAAGCCAGTCCACGTGCACCTCTGTACCTGGCAGCTACGTGTTCAAGGTGGTAGGCGGTGGGCCCACGATGGACACTCTCATTGAATACAGCGAGGAAGAGATTTACCGCTTCAACAGCCCCTTGGACAAGTAATGTTTGTGGGATCCCGCCCACATCTGCCCTCTTTCCTCGAAAGGTTTCTCTTGCTTCCCAGCCACAGCCCTCACCTTGGCTGCAGGCACCACTCACCTGGCATCTCAAGGCTCCTAGGAGGGCACAAATGCTTGCCCCACCCTCCTAAGTCTCCTCCTGCCCCTTCCCTCCTCTGTTCATACTGCTGGCCTCTCTCTACACCTGCAGCAGTAGGACCACCACCCCCCTGCCCCTGTCCCGCACCCCACTGAGGTTACATGGTCCTGTACAGAACTAACAGCCTCATCTGGACCACCAAGAACACAACGACCACAAACGACTCAGCCTTCAACATCATGACCCACCAGAGTTTGGGCATCGAGTGAGTGCATGGCCTGATGGCTGGTCCCTTTATCCCCCACCTGTCCTCATGGTCTGTCTGAGCTGTTGTCCCTTCTCTCTCTAGGAGACCTCTTGATTTTCAAGCCAGACTGACTGCCTTCGTGTCCTTCAAATGGGGTGACTCTTTGTCTGCAGGGCTGGTCCCTCTTCCTCTTTCTTCAGGCTTAGGTCCCTTCATCCAGGGAGACTTTTCTGCCATTCTAAATGGGACATTGGTTCCCATGTCCTCCTGTGCTTTGCCCCTTCTAACCCTCACCTCTCTGCTTGTACTTCCCCCATCCCAACCTGCCCCTCTGGGCTGTCCCTCTCTCTTGTGGGGTCTATCTCCCTTATAGGTCCAGGTCCTGATAGACTAAACATAGTATTTGTTGAATGAGAAAATGAAGGAATTCATTCATTCATGGTAGGCATTTATTGACATTTGAATGGAGGTCATGATGAATGAATAAAACAATGGAGGAACAAATTAAAATACAGAGGCTCATTAACTATTTTTGATTCAGTGAAAGTAAGAAAATGATACCATGAGCAAATGAAGGAAGTGAATGAATGAATGGAGCAACCAACTTGCACCAAGTCAGTAGTCAACCTAACTTACTGAATAAGTGAATAAAGGAAAGCATAAACGAATGGAGATATGACTTTGTGCCTAGCAGGTACTCAAGGTATATTTGTGGGATGAAGGAATGAAGGCAGCAAGGAAAAAATGATGAGTTGGGACATGATAGATACACACTCTGTAATCTAGAGGATTGCATTGTAATGGAGGAATTGGCAGATGGCGATGTTAAGGCGGGAGGTCATGAATGAGTGAACAGCCCATCACATGGTAGACATGGAGTCAGCCTTACTGGATGAATGAATGAAGGAGAGAATCAGGGGAAGGGGTAAGATTACATCTCGTTGGTGCTCACCTAGAGTGGGTGGGCTGGAAGGAGGGATCAGAGGTTGGCACGTGCTAGGCAGGATCTGTAGCATGTTGCCTGAACTTGTGTCCCCAGGTGGCTGTGTCTGGAGAACTCCCCCTGCCATGACACCATTCCCCACAGCATCTTTGCCCCCGAGTTCTTCTTTAAGGTGTTGGTGAGCAACAGGTGAGCCAAGCATGTGGCCAAGGTAGAGTTGGGGCTTCCTGTGGGGTGCCCAACCCCTCCCCCAATGCTGAAACCCCCCCCCCCCCAAGAGGTGTGGACAAGAGCACATACTGTGACCACCAGCTCATCTTCCTGTTGCATATCCATGGCCTCCCACTCAGTGCCGAGCGGGCCCTCTTCATCCTCATGGTGAGTGGCTGCCCAGGAGCTGCGCTGTTAGGAGAATGGGGCTCAGGCTGCCCCCACCTCATGTCTGTCATGTGGTGTCTGCAGGTGTCATTCATTGTGTTTATTGGCCTGGTGAGCCTCTACATCATCTTTTGCCTCCTGCTGACCCCGATGGTCAAGGCCTGCAACATCCTCCGCTGGAAGATCAACAACATCATCACATCAGAGTCCTACTACACCTACAAGTCCTCTTCTAGAATCTTCACCGGGACATCTGGGACCAAATCCAGGGCCAGCTCCAGCATCGGCTCCAGCGTCAGCTCCAAAGTGGTGGAGGGGAACCAGTAGATCCCTGAGGAACCCTCGGAGAAGCAGTCTATTACCTGAGCCCTTTGCCTGCCTCAACCCCGACCTGTGCACTCCCCTCACTTCCTGGGCCATCTTGGATATCCAATTATCACCCATCCCAGGCTTTTTTGGTTTTGTTTTGCTTTGATTTTCACTTCTCCTTCAGACCTAAATCCTCGTATCAGAACCAGCTGTGGGCCCTTGTAAGGGCTCATGTTCAGTTAGTTTGTACCACATAGTCCTATAGGTCATTAAAATCAAAATTCTTCTGTGCCGTCTGGTAAATAGCATCTTCTCTGTGTGCCTGCCAACCCCACCCCTCCCCAGGCTGCCCCCAACCTCCCCACAGTCCAGCAAAGTCTTCCATGACCCAGACCCATGGCTGTGGCCTGGAGTACATTCTGATTGTTCGGTGCCCAGGTTTAGTACCAATCATTAAATATTTTGAATTTCAATACCTATCTAGTGTCTAGCTTAAGGAGGGGACTCTGGAGAGGTTAGGATTTTTGTTTTAGTTGCAAGTAGCAAAAATTTCACTTAAATGGCCTACCTCAGAAATGGTAATATTAAATATAGGCTTCAGGTATGGTTTGATCCAGAAGTCGTCAATGTCTGTAGGGTTCTGGCTCCATCTCCCTGTAGCTTTTCCTGACCTTCCCTCCTCTTAGTGTAGTCTCTAATCTCAGGCCAGCCCCCTTTACAGTCCAAGGTCCACATATGTTATTGTTCAGAAAGAGAAGGGGCTGTAGTCCAACATTCCCAAGCAAGGCCTATCAGTCACTCTCATTAGACAGAGATGGGTCCTGAGCTCACCATTTTACTACTCACACTGCCAGAAGTTAAAGCCAATTGAGCCTACCCCTGGAGCTGAGGACAGTTTTACCCTAATCTCCTGATTATGTGTGAGGAAAGACAGTTCTTGTAAGGAAAATGTGCTCTCGAGAAAGGAAAAGACTGAAAGGCAGAAACAAAACCCCTGCTCCAACAAAAAGGTCCAGGGGTCTGCATGCAGACTGAGGGATGAAGAGGTTGTCCTTGAGATGAACACCAGGGAGAAGGAGAAGGTTTGGGGGACAGACTGAGGCCTTCGGGCATGTATGGTCATGGTCATGTATGGCAGTTCAGGTATGAGAGACTTCTGGAGGAGGTCATCCAAGAGGCTGCAGGGATGTCAGATCTGGGGCTTAGGAGGAAGGTTGGTGATGGTCAAGCCATATGGCACCATAGTCCCCAATAAAGACCCATCAACAATATTAACCGCACTGATGCAAATAAAGAAAATGTGATAATATCCGGTTTTGTCCTGTCTTAGTCTGTTGAGGCTGCTATAACAGAATACCATAAACTGGGTGGCTTGCAAACAAATATATTTCTTACTGTTCTGGAGGTTGAAAGTCCAAGATCAAGTTGTTGACAGATTCCATGTTTGGTGAGAGCCTGCGTCCTGGTTCATAGATGGCCATCATTTTGATGTGTCCTCATGTGGTGAAAGAGTTAATGGAGGTCTCTGAAGTCTGTTTTATAAGGGCATTAATTCAATTCTGAGGGTTCCCAAAGGCTCTACCTTCTACTACCATTACATTGGGGGGTTAGATGTCAACATCTGAATTGGGGGGGGGGGGGAGGACAAAAACATTGACATTGGGTCCATGGCAGATCCCTTTTCTTCAGCAAAATACATTTTCATCTCAAGCACACGTAAAACATTCTCCAGGATAGAGGATATGTTAGGTCATAAAACATGTCTTTTTTTTTTTTTAAGATTTTATTTATTTATTTGACACAGAGAGATCACAAGCAGGCAGAGAGGCAGGCAGAGAGAGAGGAGGAGGCAGGCTCCCCGCTGAGCAGAGAGCCTGATCATGACCCGAGCCAAAGGCAGAGGCTTTAACCCACTGAGCCACCCAGGAGCCCCATAAAACATGTCTTAATAAAACTAAAAATATTGCTTATTAAAAGGCAGATATTGGCAGATTGAATTTAAAAAAAAAACAATGATCTATCTATTTTTTATGGAAATAAAAATGATTAGAAGAGCATGTTATGAACAACTGCACACCAACAAATGGAATAACTTAGCTGAAATGAAAAATTTCTAAAAAAATACTAAAAAAATAAATCTTTTTAAAAAATTACAGATTCAATTTCCTTGCCTATTCTAGACATACTCAGATTTTCTATTTCTTCTTGAGTCAGTTTTGATAGTTTTTACAAGATGAGAAAACTAAAGGCCAATATTCGTCATGAGTATAAATGCAAGACTCCTCAACAAAACATTTCCAAGCTGAGTTCAGCACTGTATTCTAAGGATTATACACTGAGACCAATTGGGATCTATCCCTGGAACACAAGGACTCAACATACGAAAAGCAACCAGGGTAATACATCACATTAATAAAATAAAGGAAATACAACCATGATCATCTCAACTGATGGAGGGAAAAAAAACATTTGACAAAACTCAACACTCTTTCATAATAAAAATACTCAACAACCTGAGTTAAATAGGGTTAAATAAGGGAAATAAATACAAACCCCAAAGCTAACATCATACACAGTAGTGAAAGACTGAATGCCTTCCCCTAAGATCAGGAACGATCATGGACACTCATTTCTACTTAACATACTATTGGAAGTTCTAGCCAGAGGAGTTAATAAAGAAAAAGAAAATAAAGGCACCCAAAATAGAAAGGAAGAACTGAAGTTATCTCTGTAGATGACAGGAAATTTTACATAGAATACACACAGAGCTAATAAGTGAATTCAGCAAACTTGCAAAATGCAAAATCAACACACAAAAACCAATTGTATTTCTATACACTATCAATGAATAATTTGAAAAGGAAATTTTTAAAATTTTTAATTTTTTTAATAAACATATAATGTATTATTAGCCACAAGGGTACAGGTCTGTGAATTGCCAGATTTACACACTTCCAAAGCACTCACCATCACACATACCCTCCCCAATGTCCATAACCCCACCACACTCTCCCTACACCCCCCACAACCCTCAGTTTGTTTTGTGAGATTAAGAGTCTCTTATGGTTTGTCTCCCTCCCAATCCCATCTTGTTTCATTTATTCTGAAAAGGAAAATTTTAAAAACCCAATTCTATTCACAACATCAAAAAGAATAAAATATGAATAAGTTTTATAGGGGTGGTTGGCTGGCTCGGTCCATAGAGCATGCAACTCTTGATCTCAGGGTTGTGGATTTGAGCCCCATGTTGGCTGTGTGGAGATTACTTAAAATCTTAAAAAAAGGATACGTTTGCACAAAGAGGCGAAAGACTTGTATACTGAAAACTACAAAACATTGCTGAAAGAAATTAAAGAACATGTAAGCAAATGGAAAGACATCCTATGTTCATGAACTGGAAAACTTAGTATTGTTAAGAAGATAGTACTACCTGTATTCATTCGCTAGGGGTGCCATAACAAAATACTACAGACTGGGTAACTTGAATAAAAGAGATTTGTTTTCCCACAATTCTGGTGTCTAAAAGTTCAATGTCTAAAAATTGTCAGAAGGTTTGGTTTCTGAGGCCTGTCTCTTTGGCTTGTCAATGACTACTCTTTTGCTGTGTTCTCACATAGTCTGTGTGGTCACATCCCTGATGTCTCTCTGTGTGTCCAAATTTCCTCCTCCTCCTCCTCCTCTTCTTCTTCTTCTTTTTTTAAGATTATTTATTTATTTACCAGTGAGAGAGAGTGAGAGAGTATGAGCAGGGGTAGGAGGCAGAGGAAGAGGGAGATGCAGACTCCCCGCTGATCAGGGAGCCCCACATGGGGCTCAATCCTAGCACCCTGAGATCATGAGTTGAGCCTAAGGCAGATGCTTAAGTGACTGAGCCACCCAGGAACCCCCCAATTTCCTCTTTGTATAAAGATTCTTGTCAAACTGGATTATGTTCCACCTTAATGGGCCTCACTTTAACTTCAGCACCTCTTTAAAGTCCCTATAACCAAATACAGTCACACTCTGAGGTATTGGGAGGTTATGGCTTCAATATTTACATTTTTAGGGGATTTCAGCTCATAGCAAGACCAAAAGTGATATACAGATTCAAAACAATCTCATAATCCCAGTGGCAATTTTGCAATCATAGAGAAACCCATCCTAAAACTGATATGGAATTTCAAAGGACCTAAATAGCCCAAACTGTCTTGAAATAGAAGAACAAAGTTGGAGGACTTATACTTCCTAATTTCAAAGCTGCAAAGCTACAGTAATTAAAACAGTGTGATACTGATATAAAGAGAGACATATAGACCAATAGAATACAATAGAGAGCTCAGAAAATAAGCCTTTATGTATACAGTCAATTGATTTTTGACCAGGATGCTGAAACCACCCAATAGGGGAAAGGACATTCCTTTCAACAAATGATACCGGGAAAACTAGATATCCACATGCACAAGAATAAATTTGAACCTTTATACCATACACAAAAATTAACTTAAAATGGATCAGCTTCTTAAATTTAAGATCTAAAACTGGGGCAGCTGAGTGGCTCAGTGGGTTAAAGCCTCTGTCTTTGGCTCAGGTCATGATCTCAGGGTCCTAGGATAGAGGCCCCCCCTCCCCATTGGGCTTTCTGCTCAGTGGGGAGCCTGCTTCCCTTCCTCTTTCTCTGCCTGCCTCTCTGCCTACTTGTGATCTCTGCCTGTCAAATAAATAAAATCTTTTTTTAAAAAAAGATCTAAAACTATAAAACAGGTAAAAATCTTCACCTTTGATTTGGCAATGATTTCCTAAGTATGATACTAAAAGTCCATGCAACAAAAGAAAAAATAGACAAATTAAACCCCATCAAACCTAAAACCTTTTGTGAATCAAAGAACTCCATCAAGAGAGTGAAAAAACAACCCATAGAAGGGCAGAAAATGTTTGTAAATTGTATGATAAAGACTAATAACTAGAGGGGCGCCTGGTTGGCTGGTCAACTTAGGCTCAGGTAGATGGAGTCCATGTGGGGCTTCTTGCTCAGTCGGGAGTCTGGTTCTCCCTCTCCCTTTGCCCCTCCCCCCCTGCTTTTGCTTTCTCTTGCTGTCTTTCTTACTCTATCTCAAATAAATAAATAAATAAATAAAATCTTTAAAAAAAAAAAAAAAGTATAAGAAGATGCAATGACCACACAGAAAATTTCAAAAAGGAAATCCAAATGTTCAATAAACACAAAGGATGCTCAACTTCATTAATATGCTAATGCAAAAGAAAACAACTAAAAACTTGTGGTTGTTCCTTATCAGACTGGCAGAAAAAAGAAGCACGTTGCTTTTTTTTAGAAAATATGTGTAGCACGACTCAGTTTTTGTTTAAAAACTCTTAAAAATAACACAGCTAAATGGAATTGAAATAAAAACTTTTTTTTTTAAAGATTTTATTTATTTATTTGTCAGAGAGAGAGCGAGTGAAAGCGAGCACAGGCAGACAGAGTGGAAGGCAGAGTCAGAGGGAGAAGCAGGCTTCTTGCGGAGCACGGAGCCCGATGTGGGACTCGATCCCACGACGCTGGGATCATGACCTGAGCCGAAGGCAGCTGCTCAACCAACTGAGCCACCCAGGCGTCCCGAAATAAAAACTTTTAAAAAAGTGTTTTTTTTAAAGATTTTATTTATTTATCAGGCAGAGATCACAAGTAGGCAGAGAAGCAGGCAGAGAGAGAGGGAGAAGCAGACTCCCTGCTCAGCAGACAGCCCGACGCAGGGCTCCATCCCAGGACCCCGAAATCATGACCTGAGCTGAAGGCAGAGGCTTTAATCCACTGAGCCACCCAGGCGCCGCTAAAAAAACGTTTTGAAAGACAGGCAATTTTACATACCCATTCATTCACTCATTCAACAAATATTCATTGACTGTGTACAACTTGCTGAGAATACGGAAATAAAGAAAACCGAAACCGGTAGATATCCCTGCTTTTGTGGAGCTGACATTCTGAAGAAGACAGAGAGTTGGGTTTGAGAAAAGGGGACATGTTGAATAGGCGGGTGTGATATATGCAGAGGAAATGGGAGTAGGGATAAAAAAAAAAGGGAATCCTCCGCGTATATGTGGTATTTAAGGCATAATACTGGATGATTTTTGTACAGTTTGTGTATATTTTTGTAAGCTTGGAGAAAATGTAGAAGGATGCACTGAGAGACTCCACGGAGACCTGGGTTCAAATCTCGACGGTTAGTCTCTGGGAAAGTTACCGAGCCTTTCAAAGCCTGTTTATAAAATGGAAATAATGACATAGCTCCACTACCGCCCCCTCTTGGCTTAAAGAAGCTTCTGAGAAGGTGGACTCTCGAAGACAGAAACCTAGCGTCGCGAACGCCTAGACCGAAGCCATGACAGCCATATTGGTTACGGGAGGCGGCAAGGCGTTGTGACTGCTGCCATTTTCAGTTAGGGCAGGAGAGGACTTCCGGTCACCATCTTGAATGACAGCAGAGGCGGAGCACTGACTGACATGTTCATTAAGGGCCGGACTCCAAGGGCACCTCCCCGAGAGCGACTGAATACAAACCGCGGCGGGCGGAGGACGGCAGCCGTGGCCCCGCCCCCAATGTTGGGCTCCACCTCCCGGCCCCACTTCCGCCGGGCGAGCGTCTGTAGGCGACGCTGCCGTAAATCGGACCCGAGGTTTGCCGCATCACGGAAGATGGCGGCCACGGCGGTGAACGGGACGCCGGGCCCCTCGGGCTCGGGCTCTGCGGCGGCCTCGGGTGCAGTTCTTCAGGTCGCGGCCGGCATGTACGAGCAACTTAAGGGCGAGTGGAACCGTAAAAGCCCCAATCTTAGCAAGTGTGGTGAAGAGCTGGGCCGTCTCAAGGTAGGGTTTGGCGGGGGCCTGTCTTAGGGTCTAGACCTAGCTGAGTTCCCGGCCGCGGGCGAAACCAGGGCGGGTTGGGGGATCCAGTAAGGTGGAGGATTCGGAACTGCCAAAGTGCGGATTTCAAGAGGTGAAGAAGAGATTTGGAACGGGGGCCGTCTGGGTGGCTCAGTGGGTTAAAGCTTCTGCCTTCGGCTCAGGTCATGATCCCAGGGACCAGGAATCGAGCCCCACATCGGGCTCTCTGCTCAGCGGGCTGTTTCCCCCTCTCTCTGCCTGCCTCTCTGCCTACTTGTGATCTCTGTCTGTCAAATAAATGAATAAAATCTTCAAAAAAAAAGAGAGAGAGATTTGGAACGGATCAGAGACGGCTCCACAGTGGCGGGGCGTGGTGGGGGGAGCCAGTGATGAAAATGTTCAGGCATAACTAAGTGGGGGGTTCAAGTTTTGGTGTTTGGAGGCCTAGGTGGCTGGAGCGGCAGGATGGGCGTATTGGAGTTTTTTTTTTTTTTGTTTTTTGTTTTTTCTGATGGTAGGTTCTTGACGAGAGCAAGTGGGGAATGAGGACGGGACAGGGTGATGAAAGGAGGCTGAGATGAAGGATTACGTGGATAGACCAGACCAAGTCAGGGTCTGAGAGTATCTGGGACTTGGGACGCATGGTGGGGTGTGGGAGAGGGTGGGCAGCCGAGTTTTGAGAATAGGACTGAATCTAGAGAAAATATTGTTATAGGAGAGGACCAGAATGGGGTTCAGGGTGCTTCAGACCGAACGTTGTTTGGGAAGGAGTACAAGTATTGTGGGTGAACTGAGTCTCTGAATGGGGCGTGTCTGTTAAATGATATGTGGGCTGGGTGATGGGGGGATGTTACCTCCCTTTCCTCCCGGATGTAGATCTGGGGGTAATGGGAGGTGTAGCTGGGCCCAGCCCAATAAATTGTGGAAAAGGTCTGCCAAAAACTGAAGGTGCTAGCGTCCTCCCACCCCCTTGATTCCATTGAGTCAGGGATGGAGGATGTTTCCTGTTTTCCCAGTGGGTCTATTTATAATTGTAACCTGAGGTCATCCTAAATGGGCACTCAGTGTGCCCAGGCTCTGTTCTGACTCCTTTAAAACTCACAACAGCTTTGAGTCAGGGATGACGATTAGTTTTGTTTCCTAGGTGGGTAAATTGAGGCTTTGCAAAAATAAGTAAACCTGTACTTGAGGTCCCATCTTCTTTCTTTCCTTCCTTCTCTGCTGTCCTTGTCAGCTGGTTCTGCTGGAGCTCAACTTCTTGCCAACTACAGGGACCAAACTGACCAAACAGCAGCTCATTCTGGCCCGTGAGTGATTGGGGCTGGTGGGGGGTGATGGGCTGGGGGTGAGGGGAGGAATGGCAGGAGTGGTAGTCAGAAGAGGGACTCAGGCACCTCTTGAGAACCTGCCCTGTCACCCACAGGTGACATTCTGGAGATCGGGGCCCAGTGGAGTATCCTGCGCAAGGACATCCCCTCCTTCGAGCGCTACATGGCCCAGCTCAAATGCTACTACTTCGATTACAAGTGAGGATGGGTCCTGCCCCTGATTGGGTGGGGGCAAGGGGTTATATGGTAGTTTTTTGTTTTTCTTTTTCTTGTTTTTAAATCACTGGTTCTCCAGCGTCTCAGGTCATCTTCCTTCAACTGGAAACTCCCTGTTTGCCTAACTCTGTCCCCAGAATGTACAGGGTCAGGAGTTTGAGTTTCCTGGAGGTCCTTATCCTGAGATTGTACCATTTGGTCTCTGTTGGCCTCCAGTCTCTTCCCCTCTCCACGTTCCTATACTACATTTCTACTCTGCACTGTAGCTGCCTTTCACCTGCCCTGGCTCCAGCTTTGCCCCCTTCGATTCATACCCCATGACAGCCAGTAGATTCTTTGCGATGCTAAAACTTGACCAATATTGATACCCTGATTGGAATCTGTCATGGCTCTCCATAGCTCTCAGGCTTCAGACCAAACTTTCCTGCAGCCTCCAGTGCTGTCTGAGCCATGATCCCTCTGACTCTGCCTCCCCTATCTCAGCTGGTCTCCCCCACTGAACTCCTAAAGTCAGAGGGGTCTTAGTCACTGCTGCATTCCAGTACTGCCTAGCATGAGGCTGGGCCCAGAGCAGGGATTCACTGAATGTGTTGAATATAAAACAATGTTTTTTAACTCAATGTTGCTTGAGTGGATTAATAATTAAGAATTTGACATGTTTAGAAGTCAGACAAACCTGAGTTTGAAACTGATTTTGCTGCTTCCTGATTATGTGGTCTTGGGCAAATGACTTCACCTCCCCATACCTCAGTTTCCCCCTTAAAGTAAGGTTGATAACTCCTAATATCATAATCACAGCTAACACACAATATGAGTCAAGTACTGTTCCGATCACTGTACCTGGTTTAAGTCATTTGATTCAATTAACCCTTATTCACTTGACCTACCTTCTAAGAGATGGATGCTGCGGTAATTCTCTTTTTATAGTTGGGGAAACTGAGTCTGAGTCCCTTTCCTGGAGTGAGGTCAGTTTCTTGGGCCCATACGACTTGTGACTTCATGCCTCTCTGGACTTAGTTTCATTTGAAAACTCAAGACCCCATACTTCTGCAAGGAGACACCACGGGTCCATCAGGGTCTCTGGAGGCTGGCGCCGGGGGCTCATAGATACTTAAGCCCTCCTTACGTTGGTTCTCCCATCCTCGTCCACAGGGAGCAGCTCCCCGAGTCAGCCTATATGCATCAGCTCTTGGGCCTCAACCTCCTCTTCCTGCTGTCCCAGAACCGGGTGGCTGAGTTCCACACAGAGTTGGAGCGGCTGCCTGCCAAGGACATCCAGACCAATGTATACATCAAGCATCCTGTGTCCCTTGAGCAGGTGAGGCTGGGGAATGGGCGTGGAGGGAGGATCTGGAGGGGGTGGTACAGGTGCAAACATTAGGGGAGATTTCCTGGAGGAGTGAGCTGGGGTCACCTGTCTTTAACTTGGGGACTCATTTGCTCATTTTTGCAATAGCTGTTGAGCCCCAGCCACATGCCATGACATTGATTGGTTTTCAGACTGTTCTACAAACAAAACATTAAAATCCAGGATCTGGTGGGCATGACATTCAGATGAGGAAGCAGACAGTAAACAAAAAGATTAAGTAATCTATGTGTTCTGTCAGATGTTAAGTGCTATGGAGAAGGACAAAGTGGGGAGGGTGGAGAGTTGGGGCAGCGGTGAATTTTTTTGTAGGGTGGTCAGGGAGGAGCTTCTGAAAAGGTAAGATTTGAGAAAGATTTGAAAGGGGCCATGAACCCAGCCACGTGGACATCTGAGGGGAAGTGAACCGAGTAGAGGGAACAGCCTAAGGTGCCGAGGCAGAAATATGCCTGGTGTGGCTGAGAGTAAGCCAAGAGGAAAGTATTTCTAGAACAAGGTGAGCATGATCAGGGAAGAGCTTTAATACCTAACTTAGGAGGTAGTTCCTAGAGCTGAGGTCTCATGGGAGGAGTTTGCTGTGGTGAGAAGATGGGAGCGAGCAGTTATGGCTGGCTGCACAATGCAGGCAAAGGACTGGAGGGATGAGCTCTGGGGTGGGTCCAGCTCTCTCTCCTGTGATTGGAGAATAGGTAAGAGAATTAGCTATCAGCCCAGGGCAGTTTGGAGAAAGGATGTGCATGCGTGTTTGCGTGTGTGTGTGTGTGTGTGTGTGTGTGTGTGTGTGTGTACACAAACCAGGGAGTGCTTCCTGGAAGAGGAGGTGCTCAGTCTGCATGGGGAATCATGACTACTCTAAGGGTGTTCTAGCAGAGGAGATTATTGAGCCACTGGGAATGTGGTGAGGCCTCAGCTCGCAGACCCCTATGCTACCTCTTCCTTATCCTCTTTTCCTCTCCACCCTTGGCCTCTACAGTACCTGATGGAGGGCAGCTATAACAAGGTGTTCCTGGCCAAAGGCAACATCCCTGCTGAGAGCTATACCTTCTTCATTGACATCCTGCTTGACACTATCAGGTGTGTGGGGTGGGGCAGGGTCCTGTGGGGTTCAGAGAGTTTGGACTCTGGAGTCAGACAGCCCTGAGTTGAAGCCCATTCTGGCCATTTGTGGTCTGGAGAGGTTGGGCATGTCACATCTCCTTCTCTGTGAACTGGAACTTGTCATGAGATTATGGAAAACAGCCCTCATCTCACTGGGGGCTGTTTATCTGTGTGCCCATATGATCCAGGCTTGGGCTTGGCACCCAGACAGCGCTCAGCAGGCAAGACCCAAGCTGCTTTTTTTAGAAGTGCTCCAGTCCATGAGGCATGTGACCTCACCTCAGGTCTCTTAAACTGTGGAACCCTCAGTTTCTTCTTCCTTAGAATGGGGCCATTAAGTCCTGCTCAGGGGTGGCTCTGTGCACAAGTGATGTGACATGGGCAGGTGGGCATGACACTGACACATCTCTTGAGGAATAAAAGGGTCCAGGTGGTGGCAGAGCGGGTTCATGGATCAAAGTGCCAGACTGAGATGGGTTTCCATTTCTTGGATGGCAGAACTAAAACTAAGCCCAGAGATGTGGCGGGAGTCAGGAGGGCTAGCTTACGAGTTTAGATTATTTTTATTTTTTATTTTTTTAAAAATATTTTATTTGTTTGACAGAGACACAGCAAGAGAGGGAACACAAGCAGTGGGATTGGGAAAGGAAGAAGCAGGCTTCTCACCAAGCAGGGAGCCTGATGTGGGGCTCGGTCTGAGGATTCTGGGATCATGACCTGAGCCGAAGGCAGACACTTAATGACTGAGCCACCCAGGCGCCCCAAGTTTAGGTTATTTTAAATAAATATTTGGTTCTCCAAGGGGCGCCTGGGTGGCTCAGTGGGTTAAGCCTCTGCCTTCAGTTCAGGTCATGCTCCCAGGGTCCTGGGATTGAACCCCACGTTGGGCTCTCTGCTCCGTGGGGAGTCTGCTTCCCCCTCTCTCTCTGATTGCCTACTTGTGATTTCTCTTTTTCTGTCAAATAAATAAATAAAAACTAAAAAAAAAAAATTTGGTTCTCCAAAATGAACAAGTAGTAGTATGCAGTGAGTGCATACCTGCCGCTTGGTTTAAGAGATAAAATACATCAGAAAGAGATGCACCCTCTGTGTCACTAACTTGTTCCCAGAGCTCACGCCTTTGTTTTCAGTGACTTGATCTTTGCTGTTTCTCTACTTCAGTCTTGATCTTGTGCTTTTTTTTTTTTTTTTAAAGATTTTATTTATTTATTTGACAGAGAGAGATTACAAGTAGGCAGAGAGGCAGGCAGAGAGAGAGAGTAGGAAGCAGGCTCTCTGCTCAGCAGGGAGCCTGCTT